>NW_007734264.1:11860-38697 GCF_000696425.1 Galeopterus variegatus | reverse complement strand
GCTCAACCAGTGAGCAGACGGTCTCTGTATGGGATCCGAACCCTCGGCGGGAGCGCCGCCACACTCTTCCGAGTGCGCCACCGGGCTGGCCCTGTTTGTTTGTTTTTAAAGATGACCAGTAAGGGGATCTTAACCCTTGACTTCGTGTTGTCAGCACCACGCTCTCCCAAGTGAGCTAACCAGCCACCCCTATATAGGGATCTGAACCCGTGTCCTTGGTGTTATCATCACCACCCTCTCCCAACTGAGCCACGGGCCAGCCCTCAAAGAGATATTTGTACACCCATGTTCACTGCAGCATTATTCAGAATAGCCAAAAGTGAAACCAAGCCAAGTGTCCTTCAATGGATGAATGGATAAACAAAATATGGTATATATATATATATATATATATATATATATATATATATATATATATACAATGGAAAATTATTCAGCTTTAAAAAGGAAGGAAATTATAACACATGCTACAACATGGATGAACACTGAGGACATTATGCTAATTCCACTTAAATGAGGTAACCTAGAGTAGTCAAATTTATAGAGTAAGAAAATGGAATGGTAGTTGCCAGGGGCTGGGGGGAGAGTGAATGGGGAGTAGTTTATGGATACTGAGTTTCAGTTTTGCAAGACAAAAAGAGTTCTGGAGATTGGTTGCACAATGTGGATGTACTTAACATTACTAAACGATACACTTAAAAGTGGTTAAGATGGTAAATTTTATGTTATGTAGATTTTATCAAAACTTAAAAAATATTCACTGCAATACTAAGGTCCGTCCTAGCTTCAAATATTTAGGGTCACCTGCCTCTCCCTTTTTTTCATGGGGTGTACACACTAATTTTCCTCAGTAGTGACAAGAAGCTATGGAAATTGGAGTCTTAAATGGGCGTTAATGAAATCAATCTAAAACCATCTAATTTCAAATCCCATTCATCATTTGATGTATAGAATTTAGTTTCACCTTGTGCAAATGCAAATTCATTTAGTCCCTAAAAATTTTCAATAGGTATAAAGACTAAAGAACTTTGTTACCAGAAAAAAATCTACCAAGAACTTTAGAGAAATGGGCATAGAACCTAAAGAAGAGAAGAGGAAAATCAACTTGATTTCCCAAAAGGGAAGAAGAAACTCAAAACCTCTCTTGGGGATACTGAGATGTACATTCTACTTTCCATTGCCCAACAGGGAAGGAGTGTTTGGTAATAGTGATGAGAAAGGAATCGATGGGAATGGGGGATGAATTCTGTTCTTAGGAGCACTGTGAGGTCACTGGGTAATCTTGAACAAGGCCCATAATCTCTGGGAGCACCTCCTTTCTGAAGATTGGGGACTACATATAGAAACAGCACTTATAAATTCTTGTACTGGCAGCATGAAAGAGGTTCAAAAGATAGGTTCTTTCCCATGTGTCTCTTCATTAGTATGACATCTCAGGGATAGTAGTTTACAACAAAGCATACAATAGATCATAAGGCTCAAGCCATTTCTGATTCTCTGGAGAGTTGTGGTTCAAGAAAGAGGTTTTCTTAGCTGGCCTTCTACCCCAGAAGTTCAGTTCACAAATGGCAAGAAGTATTGGCTCTGAGCTGAGGCAGATGGGAGTAGTCTGAGTTTCTGTGAGGATGAACTAAAACCAGCAGCCAACGTTCCCTGACATCCAAGGGGTGGAACTTGATAGTTAAGTCTGGGTCCAGAAGAAACAGTGCAAACAAGGCTTTCTAGAACAGTAAAAACCAACTCAGAAAACAGGGTAAAGAAATAGCCTGGCAAAACCAACCACAGCACAATAAAGCAAGAAGACAAACACTCCTTACTTTAAATGACAAGTGTGCTAATTATGCAAATGATCCACACAGAAGTACATGCTTCAAAAAAAGTGAAAAGGAGAATACAAAATACTGATCACAATATACAAATGTACTAAAAATCAGAAGCACGTTTGGAGTAATAAAAGTAGAACATTCACAAAGCTAAATAATCGAAACAGTAGGATACTGGCATAGGATAGACTATATAATTGATGGAATAGAACTGAGAGTCCAAAAATAAATTCATATATCTGTGGTCAATTGATTTTCCACAAGGGCAGTAAGACCACTTGATAGGGAAAGAATAGTCTTTCAACAAATGGTGCTGGGACACCTGGATATCCACATGCAATATACGACACAAAAAGCACAAACACAAAGAAAAAATAGTTAAACTGGAGTTGATTAAAATTTAAAAGTTTTGGTGGGCCGAGCCCGTGGCGCACTCGGGAGAGTGCGGCGCTGAGAGCGCAGCAGTGCTCCCGCCGCGGGTTCGGATCCTATATAGGGATGACCGGTGCGCTCACAGCGCTCACTGGCTGAGTGCGGTGTGGCTGGTCTCAAAAAGGACAAAAAAAAAAAATTTTAAAGTTTTGTGCATCAAAGGACTATCAAAAGAAAGTGAAAAGACAACCCACATATTGGGAGAAAATACTTGCAAATCATATATCTTATAAGGGTCTAATGTCAAGAATACTTAAAGAACTCTTACCACTCAACAACAAAAAGACAAGCAACCTGATTAAAAATGGGCAAAGGACTTCAATAAACATTTCTCCAAAAAAGATAAACAAATGGCCAACAACCACATTATTCATTAGGAAAATGAAATAAAAGCCACAATAAAAACTTCTCCAACTTCACACTCACTAAGACAGCAATAATAAAAACTGGGAAAATAACTGTTGGCAAGCATATGGAGAAATTGGAATCCTTATAACATTGCTAGTGAAAACATAAAATGGTGCAGCCACTATGGAAAACAGTTTGATGGTTCCTCAAAAAGTTAAACACATAATAACCAGCAATCCTACTAACATACCCCAAAGAACTGAAAACAGGTATCAAACAAAAGCTGGTACGTGAATGTTCATAGCAGCATTATTAATAATAGATGAAAGGTGTAAACAACCCAAATGTCCACCAACTGATGACTGAATCACCAAAATATGGTGTATCTACACAAAGGGATATTATTCAGCATAAAAAGGAATGAAATACTGATAAATGCTACAACTTAGATGAATCTTTTCTTTTTTTTTTTTTTGGTTGGCTGGCAGTGCGGGAAACAACTTAGATGAATCTTGGAAACATCATGCCTAGTAAAAGAAGTCAGACACAAAAGGTTACATATAGTATGATTCCATTTAATGAAATGTCCAGAATAGGCAAATACATAGAGATAGAAAGTAGATCAGTCACAAAGGATGGGGAGAGAGAAGGATAGGGTGTAGCTACTAACAAGTACTAGGTTTCTTTTTCTTTTTTTTGTCTTTTTTGTGACCGGTAAGGGGATTGCAAACCTTGGTGTGGTGTCACCCGCACTGCGCTCAGCCAGTGAGTGCACCAGCCATTCCTATATAGGATCCGAACCCACGGCAGGAGCGGGAGTGTCGCTGAGCTCCCAGTGCTGCACTCTCCCGAGTGCACCACGGGGCCGGCCCATAGGTTTCTTTGTGGAGTGATGAAAATGTTCTGGAATTAAGGCCGGCCCGGTGGCGCACTGGATAGTGCGCCACTTGGGAAGCGTGGCTGTGCTCCCGNTTATATCACATGCTACAACATGGATGAACACTGAGGACATTATGCTAATTCCACTTAAATGAGGTAACCTAGAGTAGTCAAATTTATAGAGTAAGAAAATGGAATGGTAGTTGCCAGGGGCTGGGGGGAGAGTGAATGGGGAGTAGTTTATGGATACTGAGTTTCAGTTTTGCAAGACAAAAAGAGTTCTGGAGATTGGTTGCACAATGTGGATGTACTTAACATTACTAAACGATACACTTAAAAGTGGTTAAGATGGTAAATTTTATGTTATGTAGATTTTATCAAAACTTAAAAAATATTCACTGCAATACTAAGGTCCGTCCTAGCTTCAAATATTTAGGGTCACCTGCCTCTCCCTTTTTTTCATGGGGTGTACACACTAATTTTCCTCAGTAGTGACAAGAAGCTATGGAAATTGGAGTCTTAAATGGGCGTTAATGAAATCAATCTGAAACCATCTAATTTCAAATCCCATTCATCATTTGATGTATAGAATTTAGTTTCACCTCGTGCAAATGCAAATTCATTTAGTCCCTAAAAATTTTCAATAGGTATAAAGACTAAAGAACTTTGTTACCAGAAAAAAATCTACCAAGAACTTTAGAGAAATGGGCATAGAACCTAAAGAAGAGAAGAGGAAAATCAACTTGATTTCCCAAAAGGGAAGAAGAAACTCAAAACCTCTCTTGGGGATACTGAGATGTACATTCTACTTTCCATTGCCCAACAGGGAAGGAGTGTTTGGTAATAGTGATGAGAAAGGAATCGATGGGAATGGGGGATGAATTCTGTTCTTAGGAGCACTGTGAGGTCACTGGGTAATCTTGAACAAGGCCCATAATCTCTGGGAGCACCTCCTTTCTGAAGATTGGGGACTACATATAGAAACAGCACTTATAAATTCTTGTACTGGCAGCATGAAAGAGGTTCAAAAGATAGGTTCTTTCCCATGTGTCTCTTCATTAGTATGACATCTCAGGGATAGTAGTTTACAACAAAGCATACAATAGATCATAAGGCTCAAGCCATTTCTGATTCTCTGGAGAGTTGTGGTTCAAGAAAGAGGTTTTCTTAGCTGGCCTTCTACCCCAGAAGTTCAGTTCACAAATGGCAAGAAGTATTGGCTCTGAGCTGAGGCAGATGGGAGTAGTCTGAGTTTCTGTGAGGATGAACTAAAACCAGCAGCCAACGTTCCCTGACATCCAAGGGGTGGAACTTGATAGTTAAGTCTGGGTCCAGAAGAAACAGTGCAAACAAGGCTTTCTAGAACAGTAAAAACCAACTCAGAAAACAGGGTAAAGAAATAGCCTGGCAAAACCAACCACAGCACAATAAAGCAAGAAGACAAACACTCCTTACTTTAAATGACAAGTGTGCTAATTATGCAAATGATCCACACAGAAGTACATGCTTCAAAAAAAGTGAAAAGGAGAATACAAAATACTGATCACAATATACAAATGTACTAAAAATCAGAAGCACGTTTGGAGTAATAAAAGTAGAACATTCACAAAGCTAAATAATCGAAACAGTAGGATACTGGCATAGGATAGACTATATAATTGATGGAATAGAACTGAGAGTCCAAAAATAAATTCATATATCTGTGGTCAATTGATTTTCCACAAGGGCAGTAAGACCACTTGATAGGGAAAGAATAGTCTTTCAACAAATGGTGCTGGGACACCTGGATATCCACATGCAATATACGACACAAAAAGCACAAACACAAAGAAAAAATAGTTAAACTGGAGTTGATTAAAATTTAAAAGTTTTGGTGGGCCGAGCCCGTGGCGCACTCGGGAGAGTGCGGCGCTGAGAGCGCAGCAGTGCTCCCGCCGTTAGCTCACTTGGGAGTGCGTGGTGCTGACAACACGAAATCAAGGGTTAAGATCCCCTTACTGGTCATCTTACATAAACAAACAAACAAACAGTGGTGACAGTTGCACAACCTTGTGAATATACTAAAAACTTCTGAACTGCACCGTATAAAATGGTGAATTTCACAGTAGGTGAATTATATATCAATAAAAAACAAGCATTCATAAGATTTTTTGCATTGTTGCTAAATTTGCTTACGCTCATGAAATTTTGTTTTTAAATGTGTCTCTGCTGTACCGTTTTAAAGTTTTGTGCATCAAAGGACTATCAAAAGAAAGTGAAAAGACAACCCACATATTGGGAGAAAATACTTGCAAATCATATATCTTATAAGGGTCTAATGTCAAGAATACTTAAAGAACTCTTACCACTCAACAACAAAAAGACAAGCAACCTGATTAAAAATGGGCAAAGGACTTCAATAAACATTTCTCCAAAAAAGATAAACAAATGGCCAACAACCACATTATTCATTAGGAAAATGAAATAAAAGCCACAATAAAAACTTCTCCAACTTCACACTCACTAAGACAGCAATAATAAAAACTGGGAAAATAACTGTTGGCAAGCATATGGAGAAATTGGAATCCTTATAACATTGCTAGTGAAAACATAAAATGGTGCAGCCACTATGGAAAACAGTTTGATGGTTCCTCAAAAAGTTAAACACATAATAACCAGCAATCCTACTAACATACCCCAAAGAACTGAAAACAGGTATCAAACAAAAGCTGGTACGTGAATGTTCATAGCAGCATTATTAATAATAGATGAAAGGTGTAAACAACCCAAATGTCCACCAACTGATGACTGAATCACCAAAATATGGTGTATCTACACAAAGGGATATTATTCAGCATAAAAAGGAATGAAATACTGATAAATGCTACAACTTAGATGAATCTTTTCTTTTTTTTTTTTTTTGGTTGGCTGGCAGTGCGGGAAACAACTTAGATGAATCTTGGAAACATCATGCCTAGTAAAAGAAGTCAGACACAAAAGGTTACATATAGTATGATTCCATTTAATGAAATGTCCAGAATAGGCAAATACATAGAGATAGAAAGTAGATCAGTCACAAAGGATGGGGAGAGAGAAGGATAGGGTGTAGCTACTAACAAGTACTAGGTTTCTTTTTCTTTTTTTTGTCTTTTTTGTGACCGGTAAGGGGATTGCAAACCTTGGTGTGGTGTCACCCGCACTGCGCTCAGCCAGTGAGTGCACCAGCCATTCCTATATAGGATCCGAACCCACGGCAGGAGCGGGAGTGTCGCTGAGCTCCCAGTGCTGCACTCTCCCGAGTGCACCACGGGGCCGGCCCATAGGTTTCTTTGTGGAGTGATGAAAATGTTCTGGAATTAAGGCCGGCCCGGTGGCGCACTGGATAGTGCGCCACTTGGGAAGCGTGGCTGTGCTCCCGCTCGAGGGTTCGGATCCCACATACAGACCGGTTCCCGCTTGCTGGCTGAGCGAGGCGCGGGAGCAGCGCCAAGGGATGCGATCCCGTTGCCGGTCCCAGTCCGGTGCGGGGGCGACACTGAGGGTTGCGATCTGTTGCCGGACACGGAAAAAGACAAAAGACAAAAAAAAAAAAAAAAAAATGTTCTGGAATTAAGACAGTGGTGACAAGAGCCAGCCCGTGGCTCACTTGGGAGAGTGTGGTGCTGATAACACCAAGGCCATGGGTTCGGATCCCTATATAGGGATGGCTGGTTAGCTCACTTGGGAGTGCGTGGTGCTGACAACACGAAATCAAGGGTTAAGATCCCCTTACTGGTCATCTTACATAAACAAACAAACAAACAGTGGTGACAGTTGCACAACCTTGTGAATATACTAAAAACTTCTGAACTGCACCATATAAAATGGTGAATTTCACAGTAGGTGAATTATATATCAATAAAAAACAAGCATTCATAAGATTTTTTGCATTGTTGCTAAATTTGCTTACGCTCATGAAATTTTGTTTTTAAATGTGTCTGAATGTTAATGCTGCAGGGACATACTGACATCTCTTTGCAGACTCATTTGTCACTACTCAGTTACCATCTCACCCTCGATCCCCAACTGCATACCAAACCTCTAGCCATTACCAGAATATGTACTGCCAAGCTTTTCCATACTTCAGCACCTGTACAGATGCTGTTTCTTTTTCCCAGAAACTTTTGGCCCTCCTTCTGCTTCATCTAACCTTATCTCGACTTTCAATACCCAACACAAATGTCACCGGCACCTTTAAGCATCTCCAACTCTCCTCTGCCCCATCTCAGAACATGTTACTTTCTTTATACTTCTCTCTGTACGTTCCTCAATAGTGGCAATTCTTATAATAATTTAGTCCCATGTTTGTCCTCTTCTTCCCTCTTCCGTCTCCACCCCAGACCAGAAACCCAAGCAAGCACAACTTTCTTATTCTATTTTGAGTACCAGTGTAGTCCTTAAAATAGAGTAGTAAGAGAAGAAACTATTTACTGAATGTCTAGTAACAGGGTACATAAAAATGTTCATCATCACTCTGTGAAGTATACAAGTATATTACCATCTTCATTTCACAGATGAGAAGACTGAGGTACAAAGAGACTGAGTAACTTTTCCAAGGTAATTCAACTTGTTAAGTCATAGAGTAGAAGAGACCAGAATTGGACTTCTGCCTCTCAAATCCAGGGTTCTCCCTGTCAGTACAGTGAAGTAGTTACTAAGGCAATGAGATCAGACTGCCTGGGTACATATCTTGGCTCTTCCACTTATCTTTGTGGCTTTGGACAAATTACTTAAACTCTTTGTAATTGTTTTTTTCATTTGTAAAAGGAGAATAATAAGAGTGACTACATATTGGTTTTTTACGAATAGATGAGATAGTATATATAAAGCACTTAGAAGAATATCTGGCACATACTAAGTACTCAATAATGTTAGCTATGACATGTATTACTGTCTCACATTGAGCTAGTATTTAATAAACGCTGTATGTCTGGATAAAATGCACATCATAATATGTAGAGGTTACTGGATTATTCATCCCACTGTCAAGTCAGGACTAGAGTCTCTTAGGAATCCAGAGGGGGGATGTTAAAGCCCTAGCAAGTAAAAACAATAAAGTGATAATATTTTGACCTTTTCAAGACTCTTTGAGCCGACAATGGTAACACAATTGAGTGGAAACCAAATATTTTCAACCCTATTTCCAGATAAATTGGATTTGCTTAAACCACCCAGCATAACAAGAGCAAAATTAGAGGTTCAGCTAAGCTCTAGCTTATGATCCTAGATAGTGGCAATAACAACAATAGTATTAATAATAATACCAGAAGCTCTTAATATGTGTGGGGCACTCTTCTAAATGCTTTACATATATGAACAATTTAATGTTCATTGGAGCAGATTCTCCTACTGTATCCAGGAGAGCAGAAACTCAGAGCAAAAAGCAGATTGCTGGCTGATGGTAGAGCCACTCTAGGAATGGTGAGGCTTTCTCATAAATCTGATGACTCGTGAAGGTGACAAAAGGGTAGGCCACTCAGTGTTGGAGATGACAAGATCCTAGAGAGTGGAAATGCTCAACCACTGCCTTGGTGGCAATAGCTTGGCTGCAACTGGGAAGAATTTCTATTTCTAATGTGAAGGTAATAGGAAAGCTGCTGCCAATGCTGCATAAAACTCAAGAATACTTACTTAGCAGCAATGGCCGATTTCCAACTGAGCCATTAAGGTAAATGGAGAAGAAAGCTCCAGGTATAAACATCCTTGGGAACTCAAAGAACACACTGACTGTTTGAAGCTGGCACTTAACCTATTATTGAACTCAGGGTTTGCTATTCTGGGGCCAATTTGAGTCCTCTTATGACACCTCCCCATAACACTGCTCATATCTGTTAACTAGGCTTCACTGAGTGAGAAGGGCAGCAATCAAATCTTATGGTTGGGCCTCACAGTAATAAGTTTATTTCTCTTGTCCTTGCATTTCCTTCTAGCCACAATCACTCTATGATCTTATTTGGGATTCTTTTTTTTTTTTTTTTTCTCTCTCTCCATTTTACTGACTGTAATGGAATAATAGCTGAATCTTAATATGTGTGGGGCATATACATGAAGAGTATATAACATTTATCTGTTTCCTGACATACAAATTTTTTTTTTTTTTTTGACCGGTAAGGGGATCGCAACCCTTGGCACGGTGTGGTCCGCACCACGCTCAGCCAGTGACTGCATGGGCCATCCCTATATAGGATCCGAACCTGTGGCCTCTGCACTACCAGCACCGCACTCTCCCGAGTGAGCCACAGGGGTGGCCCTGACATACTGCATGGGCCAACCCTATATAGGATCCGAACCTGTGGCCTCTGCACTACCAGCACCGCACTCTCCCGAGTGAGCCACAGGGGTGGCCCTGACATACAAATTCTTTGAAGCGCATCTGTTAAGAAGAGATGAGATGAAGCCATCCAAGGGAAAAAAACGGGTAAAGAAAATTTCAAGGAGCAGAATATGACAGAGCAGAATGGGAGAGACAGCCAGGAGGAAACAGATGATAAAAAGAAAAGCAGTTGGGGCTGGCCCGGTGGCGCACTGCTACAGTGCGCCGCACTGCTACAGTGCGCCGCTTGGGAAGTGCGGCGGCGCTCCCGCGCGGGTTCGGATCTCACATACAGACCGGTTCCCGCTCACTGGCTGAGCGAGGTACAGGGAGCAACAACGAGGGTTGCGATCCCGTTGCCGGTCCTGGTCCGGTACAGGCGCGACACTGAGGGTTGCGATCCGTTGCCGGTCATGAAAAAAGACAAAAAAGGAAAAAATAAATAAATAAAAAATAAATAAATAAATAAATAAAAATCTCTCTATTCCTTGATGCTTGATTTTCAAGGAAAGAGGTAGAATAATTCTTATGATCCTCTCCCCAAGTATACCTTTAATATAAACCTTTTACTTAATCATGAATTATAAAATCTCCTGCTGCCAGGAGAGAATGGTCGTCTTCTCTCTTTGGTAGAAATGATGTCATCCCATTAACTATATATGTAAATATAAAGTGTTTTCAATACTATAAAACCCTGGGTGGCCCAGCTACTTTGTTGTTTCCCTACGCAGGATATATTTAATAAATTAACGTAAAATTTACAAATTGTTTATGTAAATGTAAATGCTAACTACAACCATGTATAATAATTTAAAATGCTGCATGCCTATAGTTGACCCATCATGCCATGTGACTGTCTAGACAAGGACTAGCATCTGGCCAAGGTCAATCACTACAGCTCCAGCTTTCTTCTCCTGTTCCCTCTTCCTCACAGCTCATAAATCCTGGACTCCATCCCTGAATGCCCCTGTTTATTGCAAATGTTCTTTATAAGGTCTGAAGTCTGGATATGAGGCTTGGTTTCTTACCTCTACTTTGAAACCCATTTCCCATCCTGAGTTTACACACTCTCGATATGGTTATAAATTCTCAGGCTAGACCCCAAAGCTCCTTTGTGCCTTCCTACCAGCCTGCCTTGTTTTTAGTACCTTCTAGCCCATCCCCACTCACCTGAGTCTTACTCTAATTTTTCTGTCCAGTCATCCCACCACTAGTCCCATATCAAATGATGCTGGGTGTTTCTATATGCATACCTTGTTCTTATGTCAAATTCAAAACCACCAAGGCCAAATCCATTGTCTCCAAATCAGCTCCCCTTCTTAACCTCCCTGGCATGGCTACCAATTAGAATGGATGTACAATCACTCAGAATGACACAAGCAGTAGGCCAAATCAGTGTATTGGGTCCAATGTCAGCCCTGTCCATAATCCTTGCAGACAGCTAAACTTTTTGAAAGAGTTGTCTCTCATAGTCTCCCTTCATCCTCTCCCTTTCCTTCCACAATTGACATATTTTAGTACCCTCTCCCACTTCCCCCCACCAAAATTCCTCCTGACTAGGTCACCAATGGTGGTCTTGTTGCTAAAACCAATGGATTCTTTTTTAGCTTTTATCTTATTTGACCTTCCTGGTAGCATTTAACAATGCTGACCACTCCCTCCTTCCTAAAACACTCTATCTTAGCTTCTCTGACACCATACTCTCCTGGTTGCAATCCAAGCACCTCTGGGTGCACCTTCTTGGCTTTTTCTCCTGTTTCTTATTTCAGTGAATGGCACCACCACCTCCTAAACTCCCAAACCAGAAACCAAATTCCTTAGTTACTCCTACTTACTCCTAAAATCCCTTCGGTCATGGAGTCCTAATACTCTTCCTAGTTTGCCTCTCTTCAGCTTCATTGCTTAAATTTTTGAAGCACTTAACTATATACCAGCCAGGTGTGTTCTAAGTGATTTAATCCTCACAACCATCCTATAAGGTAAATTTTATTATCACCTCCAATTTTCAGATTAGGAAACAGAGGCATGGACTGGTTAAGTAACTTGTATAAGATCATGTAGCTACTGGGCCGGCCCGGTGGCGCACTCGGTAGAGTGTGGTGCTTGGGAGCACGGCGGCGCTCCCGCCGAGGGTTCGGATCCCATATAGAGACCGGTCCGCTCACTGGTTGAGCGCGGTGCGGGCACGACACTGAGGGTTGTGATCCCATTGCCGGTCACGAAAAAAGACAAAAAAAGGAAAAAAAAAAAAAAAGATCATGTAGCTACTAAGTGTCAGAGGAGAATTCAAACACAGGTGGCCTGACTCAGTTCTAGGGGTAGTTCACTATTCTCTCTCACTTAGATCATTGCAACAGCCTTTTTATTGGTCTTCTGGCCTTCTGTCACGGCTTCCTCTAATCCTCCACCCTGTGGCCAGAATGATCTTCGCTAAAATATACATCTGACTCTTGTCACTCTCTTATGTAAAACTCTTTACTGGCTCCTTACTGCCTTGAGGATAAAGTCCACACTCAACATGGCATTCAGGAACCTCTATAACCTGTCCAGCAAGCATTTATCTCTTTGGCTTCATGCTTTTGGTTGTTTTTGTTTGTTTGTTTGGGTTTTTTTGGCCTCATTTTAAATACAACTCTGATTGCTCTGCTAGCCACAATGATAGCTTATACTTCCAGGCTTCTGCACATTGTTTGATGTGCTGAGAACACTAGCTCCTTCCCACCTTCAGATTTTACTTCTTCTGATAAGCCTTTTCTGACCTCCTAAGATTAGACCATATGCTCCTCCTGTGAGCTCCCACTGCTCCCAGTACTAATCCTTACTAAATGAATGTAGCATTCATTTCACTGTGTTATTAGCTGTGTACTACTATCACAAGACTGTGAGCTTCTGGAGAAAAGGAACTGTGTAGGGGTCACTGTTGTATCCTCAGTACTCAGCTTAGTGCCTGCCTGGTGCACAGCAGACAATATTCATTGAATGAATAAATCTTTATTAATCTTATCACACTCTTTAACACCTACTTATATAATGCCCTATATTGTTTTTATTTTCATGTCTGTTAATCTGATCTTTATTAACTCTGAGTTTTTTGTTTTTTTTTTTTGTCTTTTTCCGTGTCCGGCAACGGATCGCAACCCTCAGTGTTGCCCCCGCACCGGACCAGGGACCGGCAACGGGACCGCAACCCTTGGTGCTGCTCCCGCGCCTCGCTCAGCCAGTGAGCGGGAACCGGTCTGTATGTGGGATCCGAACCCTCGGGCAGGAGCGCCGTCGCGCTTCCCAAGCGGCGCACTATCCAGTGCGCCACCGGGCCGGCCCCAACTCTGAGTTTTTTGAAGATAGTAAATATACCCAGCACATCTAATTTAGAGGTGACTCGCATAAATTCCTAATAACAACAACTAGTATTTATTCAGGGCCCAATGAGTATCAACAATACAATGACGTTGGTAATATTTTTATCTCTGTCCCTCCATATGAGGAAACTGAGTTATGGAGGGTTTAGGAGCTTGTCTAAAATGACACAGCTAGTAAGCAACTGAGCTGGGTTTTGAATCCTGACATTGGTACCTGTACTCTAAATCACAATAACAATAGGCTAAAAAAGTTTGGAATTACAGATGCTAAGTAACTTACCTAAGATCATAGTGCAATTTTGAGATTAAAATCCAGGTCTTTCCAAAGACTTAACTCATAAATTATTTGATATACTTATCCCCCTATTTTAAAAGTCAGTGGTAAGCTCATACTGGGTGTTGATAAATTTTAAAAGCTGCAGATCCAGTTTACTGAGATTGGAGAATACCAAATACACTTCCAACAGAGGCATAATTGTAGTTTACTGTGTTATTTCACCTTACATATCAACAGTCTAGTTTTATCAACCAATTAAGTTTATAGTCTTTGGTGTTCTCCCTGTGAAGACTATGTTTTCATCAATGTGAAAGCTATGTTTTCTAAGGCTGGCCTGTAAGTCAAAGTCCACTCTCATTCAGGAATTTACTCTTCCCTTTACTTGTCAAAACCAGTGATGTGATGTTTCTAAGTTCTCTGCTTTTGTGACTCCTCAGTTCCCACTGTGGAATGTATCATTTCTAAAAGTAATCTGTGATCAACAAAGCCTTCTTTGCTGTTTTATTGTCTGCCCTTAAAAATATTCTGTTCTCTGTAGGCTTCTTAGACTCTTTTTCCCTTACATAGTATTCTATTTTTCCCCTTTATTTCAAACTTTAAAAACTTAACTATTACCAAGCATATACAAAATGGAAATAAAATAACTCATTGAAGGCCGCCGTACTTTCAAAGGAGTGGCCTTTGGGTTTAGATATTTTGACTAGAATATTATTTCCTTAACAAGCTTCATAAAACCATCCCCGGCTGCTTGCAATTATACACTAAAATATCTTTCAGCACAATTTCAGTGGCTATTTCTATAGCACATCATATAAACAAAATAGTTGGAGCCAACTCATTAGATCTCACTCCAAGATTTTTACCAACACCTTGGCCCTCTTTTGCTGACAGGATTCTTAAGTCTTTAACAGCTTTAGGACTTCCTTATTAGAGTTCTCCCACTAACATATCCTGTTATCAAAATGAACTACCCATCCTTCTTGGGAAAGGCTCTGGAGGCTATTTCCTGATTGAAGTGTATGGCTTTGTCTCTGGATTAGTACTCATTTAATATGTAACTGAGAGTAAAACATCCCTGGAATATTTAGCAAAATGTGAGAGTTATATGTCACAATGTTGTCTTCATGGATATAAACAATCTAAGTATTTGAGTAGTACTATATTGTATTATTATTGCAGTAATATTTTCAGAAGAAATCTGAAGTTTAGAGTAACTATAGGGCATAAAATATGGCCATACTGCACCAAATACATGAAGCAAAATTCAAATCTGGATCATCAGAAAAAGACAGGCACATCTCTGATGTCCTTGAGGAAGGAAGGTACTGAACCTACTATAATAGAATGTCTTTGAAGGACTGAAGAACAAGCCCTTCATTGCTGGAAAATAAATATCAAATCATGCTGATAAATGTCTTAGTTACAAGGGAGAAAAAAACAGATGACTAAGCTGAAAAAATCTCCTTCTGGCTTGTTTTATATCTTTTCTAGGCAGTGTTGTTCCTGATAAGACACATGGCACAAAATATGATTTTGCTGTATCTCAAGGTGTGTAAGTTAGGAAAGACAGTAATTTTCTTAAATAGAAAAATTAGATAACAACAGCAACAGGTAAGAAAGCCTTGGGCTTCTGATATAGAAATACTGGCACACCTAATTGGGCACAGTAGATAATTTGAAAAGGGTACAAGTGCTGGCCTGTTATAGTCTGTCTCTATCGTAATCAGAGGGAAATGTATTATAATCTAGCAGAAGCAGCCCTTCAGAGTCTAAGAAGCATTTCATTAGACATCACTGCATACAAAGGCAATATGTAAGGTGCTAAGGGATCAACCCCAAAGAACCCCCTGCTACTCTGAAATTACTCTCATTTTCTCAAGCCTACATATTTTCTGTAATGAAACAAAATGCACATCATATATCTCTTGTAGTGGTGTAGAAGTAAACATAGGACCCACAAGGAAAATTGTGCAAAAAGCATTTCCCTTTCAGCCTTTTGCTTATCGAAATATCCTATTGATTTTCTGAAAAAATATATAAGCTTTCTTTAGCAGGTGAAATACTATTATGCTACTCTCTCCTTTACCCTGTTCCACTTTTTTTCATAACACTTAGTACTATCTGACATTTTTCATCTGTCTCCCAACTAGAATATAAGCTCCATGAGGGGAGAGCTTTCAAATATTTTGTTCACAGATGTATTTCCAGTATCTAGAACTATATCTAGCATGTAACAGGTTCTCAAAAATAATTGTATAATTAATAAAGTTAATGAAAAGACCCTTATATGTTAGAATTGTTAAATTCTAAAATTCTGGCATATCTGTGTTTGTGTTAGTAAATTTACAGACTCTGTGGTGTAATTCCCAGCGTAGACCAAGTCAGGAGTCATCAGAGGATCAGAAGCTTGTGTAGGGAGAAAGGAGAGTGATTGCAAAAACAAAATAATATATCTTATTAAATGGACTGAAGCAAACACTGTTAGCAAACTGCCTGAAAGAGTGAACTAAATGTATCTCTCTGACCTTTCCATGTCGGAAACCTGATTGTAGTGAATTCAAATTCACTTCAGATTAGTTGAATTCATGTTAGCTTTCTTCCTTGATAAAGTTTTTAAAATTTATTTAATAAATTTTTTTCCTACCCTAAATTACTGTTTGCAAGATCAAAACAGAGTTTCCCATTTCTATTTTGGGATTTGCCTGAGTCACAAGGTAGTCTTGGCGAATCACTCTGCTTTATCTCTCAGCTTACTGAGGCTGCCTGGGAACTTGAACTTTCAGCCAAACAGGAAGAGGGCCCTTCTAACTCCAAAAGGCCTAAGCCATATGGATGTGATGAGATTTAATGAAGGATATAAATCACTGCAAATGGATTTCCCACAGGGTAGGGGGAAAAAAGCAAGTATTTTACTTAACCTTCTGTATATGAATTCAGGCCTGGTAGAAATGGCAGACTATTACAATATAGCTGAGCAAATTTTCCAATGTTTGCACAACATATATTTTCAACTAAAGATACCTCTTCTGTATTCCTATTATGTCTGACACCCCAAACATCAAATGTGAGAAAAGGAATGTGACTGATCTGACCCTGGCAAAGTTACACTGTTTATAAAAGTGTTAGCATTTACAAATACATATAAACCACAAAGGCCTTTTTTCTTTTTCAAGGATGGGTATATATTTACTTCCATCCAGATACTCTTATTTGTGCCCCCTATGTGGTCTTGAATTCCTCCTGGTTGTGCAGCTAGCATCTCCTTCTTCCCTAAACTGTTCTGTGCCTTAGTGCTTATAAGTTCCCTCCCATGGTGCCTCTTGACAAAATTATTCTTTCTGTACTCACAAATGGAAACGAAGAGAAGAAAAGCCCTGGAGATCCAGCAGTGCAAGTCTTAAACTGATCCACAGCTAAGCACAACCTGAATCTCTCTGCCTCTCTTCACTTAGCTGTTCCTCTATTGGCTCAGGGTTAATGATCTTGCATGGCATAGGAGGCTTAGGACCCAGGGGGCGCCTTTCAGTAGAAAAACACCTCGCGTTGCAGCAAGCTAGCTGGGGAGCTCCGAGTTCTAAAGAAAGGCTGTTTACCAGAAGAGCATAACAAGGGCAGGTCTGACTGCAAGGCTGGGACCCGAGGCAGAGCTGCCGCCAAGTGACCCCCGTTGGACACTGGTTGTTCAATAACCTGCAGGACGAAGAAGGGGAGGATGCTGTTGGCCTGGGTACATACATTCCTTGTCAGCAACATGCTCCTGGCAGAAGCCTATGGATCTGGAGGTGAGATTACAATTTTTCCTTGCTGCAGCAACTTAACGAAGCAGAATGAGTAAAGCCCTCTATTTACCAAACATGGCCAGGATGACAGGAAACGAAGCTTTCAGCTGGTTTTTGTTGTCCTATGAAAGCTTCTTTTAACCCCCCTCCTTTCTTTGCCAAGGGCTTGCAGCTCCATCTTTGCCATTAAAGACAAAGGCAAGTAGCCACTTTCTCTTTCCCTTTCCTTGCTCAGGAGTGGATGGAGCTTGGGTGTTCATCTCCACTACTCCCTAAGTCATGTTGTTTTTAAGCCCTTTGCATGGTGCACAAGCCTTCCTTCCCCAGCCTCCTGTGGCTCTCCTGCTGAGGGGAGTGGGAGTTTGGAGTTACATCCAGGCAGCGACGAGGCAGGTTCCCTTCGGTCTGATGCTCTCTTGAATGTTTTGCTGACTGAATCAAGGCTTTTGTAGAATTCTCTTGGGAGGGAGTGTTGCCTGTTAAACTGGCAGAAGGTGGCTTGTATCCGCGGAGGAGGGAACACCAGAGTTTATGTAACACGGCCATTACAACACATGGATAAATTTCTGGTCTGGCCACCCACCGACCCAAAACTCCCACCATCTCCACAAAGGGAACCTAAGCCAGGCCTCCTCCCTCCATCCCCTTCCAAAGTGGCCATAAGTCCAAGGGTAACAATACTTTGCAGCGCTTTCCGGCTTACAAAAAAAAAAAAAAAAAAAAAAAAAGCTGACATTCCCTGAGCACTGACCGAGGGCCAGGCACCGGCTAGCAGCTTTACAAGCGCTTCCTCTCCCTTCTCTTTCGGGTCTCACAACAACACTTGGCAGGGAGGGGTGATTTCCACGCGAGGAGAAGGAGGTCCAGCAGGACCCAGGGCCCCCCAGCAGGGCAGGGGGAGGGCCGGGTAGGTCCCGGTTCCCCTGCCCGCCACGCTTGGCACCCTTCGGTTCACTGCCCGCCACTCAGTGAGGGGCGCTCCTCTTCCTCAGACTGCTTCTGGGACAACGGCCACCTGTACCGGACGGACCAGCCCTCGCCCGCGCCGGGCCTCCGCTGCCTTAACTGGCTGGACGCGCAGAGCGGTCTGGCGTTGGCCCCCGAGTCGGGTAAGTGTCCGACGGGGGCGGTGGACAGGGCCGGCGGGCGGCGGCCGCGGGCCGGATCCGGCCCATGTCGCCTTCTCTCCCCTCTCAGGCGCCGGCAACCACAACTACTGCCGGAACCCGGACCGGGACCCGCGCGGGCCCTGGTGCTACGTCAACAGCGAGGCCGGCGCCCCTGAGAAGCGGCCTTGCGAGAACCTGAGATGCCCAGGTACCCGCCCGGGACCCCGGAACCCCGGAACCCAGGGACCCCGGGATGCCAGCGCCAGGGCTGACTGGGAGCGGCCGTTACACCCGCAACGCACGTGCGGCCGCGCTACGCCGGCCGGCCCCGCCCCGCCCCCGCGCCGTCCGATTGGCCAGGGCTATCTCCAGGCTGCGGGGCCCAAAGCCCATTGGCCGCCGCCGCGGCTCGGAGTGAGATCATCCTCCGCCAGCGCTTGTAAACAACCATGGGAGGCGAGGTCGGTCCCTCAGCCCTTAGCGAGCCCCTCAGCATTTATTGACCGTTTGTGGAGCGTCTGCTGTGTGCTGGGCACACTACCCCGCTGGGAAGAAGCTGTTTGGGGGATCTGAGCGTCAGAGAAGTTCAGCGATTTACCAAAAGGCAATGGCAGGGTTCAGATTTAAATCCAAATTTTAGACTCCAGAGCTCAGGCTTGTTGCTTCGAAGTCAGCAAGACAGTTTTTTTAGGATTAAATGAGATAATCAAGGTAGAGCACTTAACACAGGGATTGGCACAAAGCGTGCGCTCGATAAATGTGAGCTGCTCCGAGGAGTCGTGGATTGTCTCCTGGAATGGAGGTAGGGGGACCCCCTGGAGAAGATGACCCCCGAGCTGGGCCTTGGAAGAAAGAGCAAGGAATTGAAGAGATGGAGACATGAAAGGCAGGAGAGAGCCCCTTCCCTGAGGACTTCCCCTCACATTTGCCTTGTCCCAGGATGGTGCAGCCGTCTCAGGCCTGATCTTGCCCCTGGGGCAGAGTTTAATTTCGGCGAGGGAGGGGGGGTATTCTAAGGTGGATCCCCCCCACCTCCTCCAACACTCGGGCCAGGTTCAGCTGTGGAATTTACTCAGGGTAGCCTCTGATGAGAGCTGTTTCCCATCTCACCTCCAGAGACCACTTCCCAGGCCACGCCGCCAGCTTCCACCACAGAAACCCAGGAGGTGTCTGAAGGGCCAGGCGAAGATGAGGTGCAGGTGTTCGCTCCTGCCAACGCCCTGCCCGCCCGGAGTGAGGCGGCAGCAGTGCAGCCAGTTATTGGCATCAGCCAGCGGGTGCGGATGAACTCCAAGGAGAAAAAAGACCTGGGAACTCTGGGTATGGCTGCCCCACCCCTGCCCTTGTTGGGATCCATCAAGAGATGTCATTTGCTGATTGTCCGGGGTGTGGCTAATGGGATCTTGTGTCCTATCTTTGGCAGGCTATGTGCTGGGCATTACCATGACGGTGATCATCATCGCCATTGGAGCTGGCATCGTCTTGGGCTACACCTACAAGAGGTCAGTAGCTTCTCTTTTGGGTTCTCTTGAGAGTAGGAGGGGAGAAAGATACACAAAGTCAAATGAAACTTCTATGTGGCTTTCTTACCCCAAAAGTGAGGTGCTGAGAGATGGAAAACCAGCTCAAGATGTACAGACTTGGTTCTAGACTTTACCAGGTGACCTTGGACAAATCTGTTCCTTTGGTGCCTTTACTCCTCACCTAAAAGCCTTGTGAGGTAGGGGTTCTTGTTCCTCTTTTTCCAGATGAGGAAGCCTTTGTCAGAGAAGTGAAGTTACTTGTCCAAGGTCACACTGCCTGGGAGTGGCAGAACATAGAATCAAACCCAGCTCTTTTGATACCACATTCCCTGCTGTCTAATGCAACATACCTGGCATGGAGTGACTGGCACTGCAGAAATCAGGCTGGATGCTCATTGCAGGGACCTAGAGACTTATTCTTCCTGAGAGTTATTAAATTCTGCTACTAGAAAAGGTTACCAGCCACTGTTTTTGCAGTTCATGCTTACATTTCCTGAGCCATAGCAGTGGGATCTCCTCTAAGATAGGAAGAAAAAAGCGAGTTGGAGAACAGAGTCAGTTTGTCATTCCTCACCACATATAAGGTACTTCAATAAGTTCATAGAAAAATAGAACTGAAACATATGAATCTTTCCATGAACTTTCTGAAGTATCCTTAGATGAGAAAGCCAAAGAGGCTACCTGGAAATTCAGGGACATGACCTGTAGCTGGGACAGCAGGAGGGGGAATGTTTATTTGGAAAGGTTCCCTGCTATGCCATGTGGAAAAGGCTCTCAAAGTCAGTGACAGGTGAATGATGATAAATCAGTGTTACATTCATTTTTACAGCCCTGGCTGACTCTAGAAAATTAGTTTTGGTTCTTGGGCAAAATCAGGGGATTTGACTTCCAGCCCTTAGCATCTGTGATATGAGAAGTCTTCCTGTAAGGGAAGTGACACAGTGGCCTGCATTTTCCAGTGGTGAGGATCTTGTCTGAGCCCACAGCCACAGTGGGTCATCCAGCATTATGTAAACTTAGGGTGTCCTTAGAGGTGTTGGAGTCAACCTCCTCATTTTACAGATGAAAAAGGGGAAGTGCCAGATACTAATAATAACAGTAGCGGACATTTACCATATGCAGACACTGCTTCAAACATTTTGTGTGCTTTAACTTACTTAATTCTCACAATCACCCTTATGAGGTAAATGCTGTTATTATCCCCGGTTTACAGACAAAGAAACTGAGGCAAGAGAGGATATGTACCTGGCCTGAGGTTATACACCTGGCATTTGATGGAGAAAAGTCCTAGCCCTGTCACTAATTAACTATCTGTGTGACTCTGGGCAAGTTGCTGTTTCTTACTCCAAAGCATTGCTGCAGGGCTAAGGCTGTGACTGCTTAGCTCAGTCCTTGGCACATAGGAAATGGGCAGTAAACAATAACTGTTTTTCTTTTTTATAAAATGTGGGTGCTGGACTAGTATTCTCCAAGCCCCATTTCTTCTCTGATTTTCTGTGAGTCAGGAAGCACAGGTCCACAGAGGGGAAGTATTAACTTGAGAGGGCATCCTGACTTCCAGTCTGTGGTCGTTGTCCACAGTGGAATATTGATACAGCAGGTCCAGGGACACCTGCTTGTTCATTTCAGAAAGTTAGAGGAAATGATGTAGTGCCACTGGCCGTACAATTTATAGTCAGACTCAAATTGTGTTGGCTGAGTTTAGCCCTTGAAATATATTTCCTCCTTCCTCAGCCACTGAACAGCATTTGGCTCTTCTCCAGTCTTGTGAGAGTTTCCAGGCATTCCCGGTGTTTGAATTGACTAAACATTCTTAATTCTGAGCTCAGTTCTGGTCCCCAGTGAGGAAGCCAGGTCTTTTTCTTCTAGATTTGATCCCTTAGGCCATCACGGGACTTCCCTGAGGTCTAGAATTTACTTTCTTGTAAACTCAGAGCAAGGCACAGAGTCTCAAGACTCCCTGTCACTAACCATCGGACCGCCCCTTTCCTCAACAAAATTGCTCTGAGAACAGACTGTACAACAGGAAACCGCATGTGGGCTAGAGACAAGCTCTCAGCTACCATCTCTGTTCAGAGAACAGAGTGTCCTGGAAAAAACTAGAAGTTGACTATAAGTTCAAGTGTCCTCTGAACCCCGGTATGTTGTCTGTTAAATGGGGATACATATCTCCCCAACACCCACCTACCAAGATTAGCTAAGTATTAAACGTAAACAGTAGATCACCAATCAGGTAATAAAAACAATAGTAGCCAGTATTTATTTCATGCTTTCTTAGTAAGTAAGGCCCTACTGTATAGTCTTCCTTGATGATCTCACGACCACACTAGGAGCATTATTACACTTTCACAGTGAGGATGAGACCTAGAAGAGTTAAGTACCATGTCTAAGCTATATAGCTAGTAAGGTATATCTAAGGATTATCAATATCTCTAAAAAAAACCCAGTAAGGCACAGTAGCCTCATGTAAATTTGCTTTGAATTGCAAAGGACAGTAGGAAAAATAGAAACTTAAAAAAAAAAAAAAAAAAAGTCTGGGTTTAGAAGTCAAAAGGACCAAGATCTAGTTCAGGAACTGCCACCAATTCTGGATGCAACACTGGATGAGTTATTTACTTTCTCTGGGCCTGTTTCCTTAGCTGTAAAATAATGTAGGGGTAGAGAGTTAGAAATGATGATCCACCCAGCTCTAATACTTCCTAAAAAGACAATATTGCCTGGTGGTGGCTACAGGCAGTACTGGGTTCAAATCCCCACTCTGCCATTTGCTTGAACAAATGATTTAACCTCTCTGTATCTGCCTTCCCATCTCTGAAACGGAGATAATAGTAGACACCATATAGGTTTGTTGTAAGGATGAAATTAGTGTAGTTTGGGCATACAGTTGGTGTTCATAACCTGTAGCTACCTTGGGGAACTTTGCCTGAGCAGCAGTGTGGCACAGCTTCTGACTGGGAAGATGGCAGTGGCTCAGAGTAACAATTGAAGAAATCTGTGGCCTAAAGGAGATCTGCAGTGCTTCTATCACCCCAGGAGAGAAAGTCAGAGGCAGGCAGCAGCTCCATCCACACCTGCTCTCTCTGGCCAGCCCAGCTCCTGATCCCTGCCCTGGAGCAGTCAGGGTAATTACTGCCAGCCTTGGACTTTGCCACAGGCCGTGAGGCTTAGCTAATGGGACAGAGCATTCCCCTAGCTGGGAAGGGTGGGCAGGCACCAGGCTTCCTCTCAAGGGAGGAAGAGTGGGAGATGGGGGCAGGTGGGGACTCATTCTGGCTTGATCTTTGTCCTGGTAGTCTAGGCCATGAGGTTCAGATGGCTAGTCTGCAACTGAGCAGTGCCCTGTCCCTGCTCCAAGAGCAGTGTCTGTGCTAGCTCTGGAGGGAGCCCTTATTTTCTGATAAAATGGGGAGGGAAAAACTGTTAAGTCAACACCACTCCACTCCCTTAGAAGAGGAGCTGAGTCAGTGAATAAGACTTTTGTTCTTTCTTGGCTGCCAGCTACCCAGCTCCGCCCCCCCTGCAACCCCCCAGTCAGTGAGAGATGGCTGGGCTTCCTGATGGCCAGTGCAGCCGGCCTGGTGGCCTCTCTCAAACCTCCTGAGGGAGCTGGGGACAGCCACTACATCTCGAGGACTCGCAGGCACCATCAACAGCAGGCACATGGGGTTGGGTGTGCTTCGAGGCTTCTAAATGGATGAGACTAATCCAGACTAGCCCTAACATTTGCTTCCTTTACCCTTGGCTGCTCTTCTAGCCCTGCTTTGCCCCATTAATATGAACTAATTTCCACCCCTAAAGACTTGTGTATGATGCAGCCTGGCCATTATCAACAGCCCAGCTGGCCACAGCTTAGTAAAAGAGGTAGCTATAGAAAGTAGGGCTCTGGAGTCAGACTCCAAAGCCTGTTTCTTCATCTATAAAACTGGGATAATATTACCTTGCAAGGTTGTAAATTAAAAGATCATGAATATATGGCACCCAGTAGGTATATAGGTAGCTCTTCTCTTCATCAATGATAGGAAGGCCATTTCCCGAATACCTTAGTAGGTACTGGTAGTAGGTTCCTGGCTTTCCCTCCAGCCCCTAGATTTTGAAATTCAGACCTTGGCAAAAGACACTCACATACTTCTATAAATTGCCTTTTGGTCTTCCACTGGCTTGGGGGCTCCCTTAATAAAATTAATTCCAGACCTTCCAGGTTTCCCTGTACATGGGCAACTTTGAGGAATTTGGCTTTGCTTTATTATGGAGGTGTTTCCTTCTGTGTGGTGGCAGCTGTAACTGATGAACAGTGCTCAAGGGTAGTAAATCTCAGGATGTGAGTGAAGGAGCACTTGGAACCCTCTCCCCATGAACAATGTCTCTACATTTCTCTTCTGAGTGCTCTGGGAGTTTTTCTGCTGTGGGAGTTGGTGGTGTCCAGGGCAGAGGCAATGAGAATAATGGGGCAGGAGCCTCAGGCCTGTACATTCAGAAACTCAGTCATCAGGGTGACTCAGGAGGATGAGCTCAGGAATTTGCCTCCTGTGATCTTACAGTGAGAAATAGAGAATCGGTGCTTAAAACAGCAAGGTCAAGGGTTCAGATCCCTATACTGGCCAGCCAGCCACCCAAAAAAAAAAAAAAGAAGAAAAAAAAGGGAGAACATATCTTATGTGAGGAATCTTACAGAATGTTAGGGGGCCTGGAGATTATCAAGTCCAACCCCTTGTTTTACAGGTGATGAAATTAAGGCCCAGAGAGGAAGGGGTTACTGAGGTCACATGAATAATACTTGCCTTGGCTGGTCAGTAGGAGAGTTTCCTTGGGAAACCAAATTAACATTGCTTGGTGAATGAAGTTATGTCCAGGGAAAATCATAATAACTTCCTATGAAGTTTTTTTGTTTTTTTGAGGGGGAGGCCAACCAGTACAGGGATGGAACCCCAAACCTTGGTGTTATCAGCACCATGCTCTAACCAACTAAGCTAACTGGCAAGACCCACCTATGAGTTTTTACGGCAGTTTTACTGTTTTCAAAATGCTTTCACATTCATACCTTATTCAGAGGCAGATATTATTGCTGTTTCACAGATGAGGAAACCAAGGATCAGAGAGGCTGTTTTGCCAGGTGTCACACAGCTTAGGCTGAGCTGGTACTAGAACACCAGAGAACTGGATGATTTAAAGATAGTCAGAGGCACCTGTGTACACTCCTCCTCCTCCAGCCCCCCCATTTTCCCAGTATTCTTGCCCCGTCTCCAGAAGCTTTTGTCATTGCACTTCATATCATGATTGATGTGTAATCCATCTGATCTCGGCCATATCCCTGAGATCTGAAGCAGGCCTCTGTGTTTCACCAAGTCATCCATCAGCTGCTCGTTTCAAGGCTCCTTCCAGGAAAATTTCCTCTGATGGCTGAGCCCAAGTGTCTAGATTTTGGATGTTGACCTGGGTCTTGGGTGCCGGTTCTGGTGTGCAGTGACCAAGCCCTCTGGCCAGCAGTGTGGGCTACGATTGTCCATTGGGAAGGGCCCTAAATGTGTGGTCAGAAGACTGGGTTTGAGTTGCTGCCCCAGAATTTTTTGTGGGGTGAACTAGAACTTCTTGGTCAGGCTAGAACTTCTCTGAGCATCAATCAGCCAGAGTACAACAGATTTGTGGTTGTTTTTTTTTTAAGATGACCGATAAGGGGATCTTAACCCCTGACTTGGTGTTGTCAGCACTGTGTTCTCCAAAGTGAGCGAACCGGCCATCCCTATATGGGATCCAAACACGTGGCCTTGGTGTTATCAGCACCACACTCTCCCGAGTGAGTCACGGGCCAACCCCAGATTTGGGTTTAAGCCCACCACATCCTTGAAGAGTTCCTTAACTTCTCATGTGTAAAATAAGACCTAATTCTTAGGGTTGAGCTGAGAATGAAGTGAGATAATGTAAATAAAGCCCTTGGCATGGAGTGAGCACTCCACATGAGTAAACTGGAGTAACACCATGACCTCACTGGGTCACTGAGCACCATGAGAACTCACAGGCACGTGAAAAATCCGAGAGGTCTCTGGTGATTGTACCACTGTTTCCCATTGACCTGAGCAGCCTTTTTGAGTCCTTTTTTTCCCCCTGCATTGATTAGGGATGGTCCATTTACAGCTTGGGCTCACACCTTTTGGGACTTTAAGATAAGAAGGCTGTCTCAGAGGAGGATGGTCAGGTCAATTTTCTGGATAACTTTTTGGGTTTTCTGGGTTAGGACCAAAGCTGGGGTAGTTCTCTGGGTCTCTTGGAGCCCTGAGCTGAAAGAATAAGACTATATCTTGCTTTAAGTTTCTTTTCTCTACATTATTTCCATTGAGCCCCACTGTAGCTGTGTGAGGTTTCATACCGCTATCAACCCCACTTTACAGAGGGGAAAGCAGACAGGAGATGCAAGAGCTCCTTGTTGAGTTTAAGGCAGTCTAGCGGAATGGAAATCTAGTGTCCTGCACCTGGGTTCGAGTCCTGTCTCAGCCACTGATTCACTGTGACCATGGTGAGCACCTGCTCCTGTACGGGCTTCTGGGATGCTGTCTAATGAGCAAAGCCATGCAAGAGGCACAGCCTGAATACTTCCCTTTTTTCCTGCCAGGGGGAAGGATTTGAAAGAGCAGCATGAGCAGAAAGTGTGTGAGAGGGAAATGCAGCGAATCACCGTGCCCTTGTCTGCCTTCACCAACCCCACCTGTGAGATCGTGGATGAGAAGATTGTCGTGGTCCACACCAGCCAGACTCCAGTCGACCTTCAGGAGGGCAGCACCCCCCTTATGGGCCAGGCTGGCACTCCCGGGGCCTGAGCTCCTGCAGTGGGCAGGAGCCCAAGCAGACACTAGTACAGGACAGCCCGCCCTCCTACAGCTAGGAGGATCTACGTTTTGTGTTGTGGTTAAAACCCTACTCCCACTTTTTTTTTTTTTTTTTTTTTATGGTGAATTTTAATAACTGACACAAGCAGGGGGCGCTGG
>NW_007734264.1:819-10956 GCF_000696425.1 Galeopterus variegatus | reverse complement strand
AGCCCGCCCTCCTACAGCTAGGGGGATCTTCGTTTTGTGTTGTGGTTAAAACCCCCCCCCCCCTTTTTTTTTTTTTTTTTTTTTGGTGAATCTTAATAACTGACACAAGCAGGTGGCGCTGTGGGCTGAGGGTGAGGCTGCGTAGGGTCCTATCAATGCTCCTTCTCCATCCCTTGGAGCAGGATTTTGCCCATGGATGGACAGCGGTATCTCCCACAGTGGTGCTGCTGACAGGGGCTTCCAAACATTGCCTGCGTCCCTGGAACTGAACGGGGGACAGATGGGGAGCTCCTCCAGGCTCATCTGTGCTTTACTATCTAAGATGGCCTCAGTGTCCACCTTTCCATCAGTTCTTCTTGGGCTTGAGTGGCATACACTGTTATTCATGGTTAAGGTCAAACAGGTCAAGAGGCAGCATTGAAAAATATAAGTATTTGGGACAGAACTCCCTACTGACCTCTGAGAACCAGAAATGACTTGTATAAAGTCAGAACTTTGGGCAGGGAATGGGATATAGGCTGGGGGCTGATGGGTGTGCTCCAGCTTACTGGCAGTGATGTGCCTTGACAACCATGGGCCAGGCCTGGGCCTATGGACTCTTCCCGTTTCATGAGGAAAGAAAGGGAAGAATTGCACTGAACATTCTACTTAGGAAGAGGGTAAAGAAGGATCTGCTCCTGCCTTAGGCCATAGGGGAGGTGCCCCAGATAGTATCTCTTCAGGGGTAGACAGTGACTTCTCTTCATACTGCACAGGTAAGAGGGCAGCGAGCTAACCCATGGGAATTGTACTGTGGGGACCTGTAAGCTGCTTCTGAGAAGTTAGCCTGGAAACTAAGCTCAAGGCAGGGTAATAAAGTATTTCAGGGCGTGCCCCTGCAGTGTGCTCAAGTTTGCAGGTGGTCCTGTGGCCTCCAGGCCAGTGCCTTCCTGTGGGGCAGTGGGGCTAGGGTCACAACCCCTAACATAATTATAGAACCATTGGAAAGGACTTTAGGGTTCTTCAAGCCTTTTGGAAACAGGGGGGCCAGTGCCTTCCTGTGGGGCAGTGGGGCTAGGGTCACAACCCTTAACATAATTATAGAACCATTGGAAAGGACTTTAGGGTTCTTCAAGCCTTTTGGAAACAGGGGCCCAGAGAAGGAAAAATGACTTGCCCAAGGTCATAAAGCAAGCTTACTGGCATAGCCAAGAGTGCCCAGCTTCCTGACTGAGCACATTTCTCCACTGCACTGTGCTAGCAGCTCAGGAGGGCCTCCAAGCCGTCACACTTGGAGGCCTTGGCAGTGTTCCTCACCCACAAAGCTTCCTTCTCAGAGCTCTTCCACTGCCTGATGTGGAAATGGGGGTTAGTGGGGCTCAGTCCTTTCAGCAGGCTGTTCCCTGGAGCCATTTGCTGAGGGGATCTAGACCTCAAGGGGTCCCTTGATGTTAGTGATGTTGGAGAAGAGAACATTACTGGTTTCTACTTTCCTATAAAAGCATTTATGTATATGTTTTATATACCTCATTCTGACACCTGCATGTAAAGTGCAGGAAACCGCTCTGCATTTGATTTAAAAAAAAAAAAAAAAAAAGAGAGAGAGACTCCATGTTGCCAAGTTTTTGTGAGATGCCAGGAGCACTATGGGAAGCTGTGGGTTACCTTGTTAGCACCTGTGTACCAAGCTCTGGCCTTTTCTTCATTCACCCTGGTCCTGTAACTGGAAGGCAGCAACAGCTGAATGGTTGGTAACTGTAGCCTCCACATCCTGAATCTTTCAGTTGAAGGTGCAGAATAGGTGTGTGGGCATCCCCGGAAGGCGGTTGGTCACTGCAAATCTCCTCCCCTTCAGCATTCTTTCCAAGATGGAGGTAGTTAAAGTGAACATCCAGACAGCCCTTGTCAGGGTCTGGAGACAAGGGGGTGGTTGGTGGTGCTGCAGTAGCTGAAGGAGGGTGTGCAGAGAGGGATGGGTCGTTGGGCTGCCTATAGCAGCCTTGAGTTGAGGAAGGTCCTTACAGGGTGACTCTTAGGGCTCCAGAAGGAAAGCTACCAATGCGAGTGTTTCCTGGACTTTTAGCAGGGGATTTCAGCAAAAGGTTCTCAGCCTCTAGGAAGACCCAGGGTGGCCTCTGCTCATGCCCAGACATTGATCTATAGTTCTGCTAGCAATGGGCACTCCAGATTGTCAGTTTTTCAGGGACCAGACTGTGCCCTTAAATTGGACTCCTTGAACTTTGAGAGTGCTTGGGAGAAATGATCTTTGGATTTATGGATTTATGTTGTGCCCAGGACCCCACTAGCCAGATAGCATCATCCTGCCCAAAGGTCACTCCACAACATCCCCTGTGTGCAGAAGCAAGAAGAAACAGGTCTTCTCTCAAGCACTTATAGGGAAATACAAGAGGTAGGGTGACTTGTAGTCACTTCTCCCCATCAGGAAGGTGGTACCCAGCCCTGTGGAGAGAAAGCCCAGGATACCCAGGCTGTAGAAGTGTCAATATACTAGGAGGTAGGGGTGTGGGGCTCCAAAGGAATGATTCAGCTGGCAGGTGGAAGCCAGGTAGGGCAGCTTTGTGGGACCAAGATGAGATCCCACAAAGGGTCAAACCTGTCACAGAGAAGAGGCTGCCATGCTCAGGTGGGATGGGCATGTTCTCTGGAGCAGGCTGGTATCTGCATGAGAGGGAATTAGACTTGGGAGCATGAGAGCTCCCTCTTGTGACAAGTTATGTGGCCTGGGCCTGAAGGTGGCCAGCAATCCCTCTATATTTATGTCCCTAAGCCAGGCCCCAAGTCATTTTTTTCACCCTCAGTGTCGTCAGTTATGTTAACTGCTTAATTTATTTAGTCTGCTCAATGGCCCACCACTCCCACGCTTGCTGGGGACAACCAGCCACACAACACTGAACCGTGCTGCTGCTGGGAGTCCAGGGCTCAACCCTACAGCAAGCTTGCAAACTCCACACGTAAGTACAGTCTATATAGGAAGTAAACTCTGTTCAGAGATGACATCTGATCCCATAACTCATCAGGTCTATGTACAAATAGTTCACATATCACCTAATAGATACAAGATAATATTAACAGCAACCACTCTCCTAGATCACTCCACCTCCACCCACCCCCAATACAACCACCACACATTGCATTAATACCCAAACCCATTCCCAATTTGTAAGCTCACAGACACTTAGGAGGAGGCAAATCTAGTTGTGCTGAAGAGTCCCTGGAGCTCTGGGAGCCAAGGTGGAGGGTGCACCCACGGCTTTCTAGTGCCTGTGGCTATGGCTCAGGAGGCTGTGGCCAGGAGCTAGTGAGCAGGGCCAGCCAACAAGGGAGGTAGAAGCCAGATAGCCTAACTCAGGGAGCTATTTCTCAGCATCTCAGCTCTGGGACTCTGCCACCATCTCTTCCCAGCTGAAGTTGCTGTCTAGACCTGGCATGTCGAAAGGTTAGCAGTGGCTGCCACAAGGACAAGAGATTGCTGGGAGCTATTTCTCAGCATCTCAGCTCTGGGACTCTGCCACCATCTCTTCCCAGCTGAAGGTGCTGTCTAGACCTGGCATGTCGAAAGGTTAGCAGTGGCTGCCACAAGGACAAGAGATTGCTGAGACTCCCATTCCCCTGCCTCAGACTCTTAGGCCTGTGACAAGCCACACTGTCCTCCAGGACCCATCTAGCTTTAGGTAAAATGTCTCCGGCTTCTGACTGAGGAGCCCAGCCGGGTATGAGTGACAGCAGCCACGACATGAGCTTTTTAGAGAGTAAGGCCTCTTTTCAGCTTCTTCCTGTGCTTGTGGGTGATTGCTTGTTGCAGACAAAAAGGATGTTGCCCAGATGTTCTTAGGCAGTCTCTAGTAGGATAGTTTGAGAACATGAGGTGGAAGCTCCCCTCACATTGATGTGGTCCCTAGGCTGGGTAAAGCCACCCCCTGGCAGGCAAGCAGAAACCAGCCCATTCCTTGACTCCTGGCCAGTTTTACCACATACTAAGGGACTCTTCAAAATCTATTCCTTCAACCTCCGCCTCAGGGAGGGTGAGACCTGAAGTGGAAGGGGGGAGCAGCACTGTCATTTCACACTCTTCCAGTGCCATGTGGCCACCAGTCTTTGTCTCATCCACACTCCCACTTGAAATCCTCCTATACCCAGCTGGATTGGAGACTTCAGAACCCAGAGGCAGGTTCACCCTGGGATCCTGCCCAGCAGGTCCAGGTCACGCTGATTACTATAAGCAAGAGCCTCCCAGAATCCCAATGCCAGGGAGTTCCTGAGTGGTCCCAAGTAACAGAATCTCCCTGGCCCAGAGGACAGGCTTTTTTTCTTCTTCACAGCTTTCAGACAAGTCTTGGATTTACAGAAAATAACCAGGCCTCAAAACGTGTGGAGATATGCTTCCCTAGTGCTGCGCCCGCTCGCCTCCTGGGGAGGTAGTAGGGATGACTTGTTCTGCTTCTAAACAAGATGCCAATCCACAGGAAGCCTGGACGGCCCTGCTCATAGCAGTGATGAGGCACAGAGGGGGCAATGCTGGTTGTGGAACACCCCCCTGCAGGGGGCTGGGCTGGGGCTAGGGGGGTGAGTCCCGGGTCAGGCCGTACTGCATGCTCACAGTGTGGTCCAGCTCCTCCAGCTCTGCAGGCAATGGAATGCCCAGCTCCCCCAGGTACAGGGAGAGGGCCTCAAAGGAGTCCTCCAGTTTTGAGAATGCTGGTCTAGAAAGAAAAGCGGTGAATTAGAAGCAGGTGGAATATGAGCAGGGCCATGGGGTGGTGTGTGGAAGGAATTCAGGCCTGCGGCTCATACACATTTCCTGGTGTATGATCTCAGGCAAACCCCTTAACCTTGTGCCTCTGTGAGAAATGGGCATAATGCAATGTTACTGTTTCCTCAGAGGGTTGCTGTAAAAATCAAAGGTAACACTGTGAGATGGCTAGCTTGGCCAAAGGTGGTAGCTTAAAAATAAAATAGAAAAGAAGCCCCTCCCATGTCTTAGAGAAAATGCAATCATCAAAGGTAGGATTGGACTAAGTGCCTTTTTACTTTTTTTAATTTTTAAATTTCTTTCTAAGTGCCTTTTTAAAGAAGATTTCCAGTCCTAAGACTTGCTGTTTCCACACCAATGGATCTGCCCAGGAAGTATTACAAAGACTCAGCAGCTCTTCTCAAAGAGAACAAAAACACCAGACTCCTAGTGCCATGGAAATGGCTTGGCTTCCCTGGAATCCTATGACATCTCAGGCTTACTTCTCCTCCTCCATGTTTATGCTTAAATGTCAGATTACCTTGATGAGGCCTACTCTGACAACCATATTTTAATTTGCAACTAGTGCCCTAAACAATCTTCTTTACTCAGCTTGACTCGTTTTTCCATAGCATTTGTTACCTTCTAATATTCAATATAATTTATAGTATCTATTGTTTATCATTTCTCCTTGTTAGAATGTAAGCTCCATGAGGGCAGGCACCTTTGTTTTGTTCACTGCTATAACCCAAGTGCTTAGAACAGTGCCTAGCACAGAGTACGCACTCTCTGTATTTTTGAATGAATGAAAGACAGGCATTTAGAATGACTGAGAAGGGATATTGTGTAGCTTCACAATTTTTCCTCAAGCTCTTATGTTGGTATTATTGAGGATCATGGTCCTTTGGCATAAAAGGAACACAATATAGATTCTCCCACCAGAAAATTTCAACTCTAGAGTGGACCTTTGGAAATCATTTTTAAATAAAGATTATGTGCCAACTGGTTATCCTGGGAGGGTGGAGTTGGGGATGAGGAGAATGTTGAGGGGCATATGGGTTAGGGAGGATTTTAGAAGACTAATACTTCCTATGCTATATAATTTGGTGATGTTTGAACTTGTTTTTTAAAAGAAACAAGATTTTTGATAGCAGAAAAAACACAAGAATTCTAGTTTTCTAATGCACAAACTTGAGAAGACCTTGGGTAACCTTGTAATAATGAAAGTTATCACCTGAAAAGAATAAAGCTTATTTTATTTTATTTTATTTTTTTAAAAAAGATGACCGGTACGGGGATCTTAACCCTTGACTTGGTGTTGTCAGCACCACGCTCTCCCAAGAGAACTAACCGGCCATCCCTATATAGGGATCCGAACCCATGGCCTTGGTGTTATCAGCACCACACTCTCCCAAGTGAGCCACAGGCCAGCCCAGAATAAAGCATATTTTAAAAGACTTCTTTAAAGAAGAAATTAGCTAAATACATAAGCTGCACACTGTACTTAATACCTATCATAAACAGAAACTGGAAAAAGCTGAACATCTATATTATGTATATTAAATATGTTCAGACAGTCTCTCTCTTTTTTTTTTTTTCCTTTTTGTCTTTTTTCATGACTGGTAACGGGATCACAACCCTCGGTGTCACGCCCGTACTGTAGACAGTCTCTCAATAGAACTTCATGCTGTAAACAAAAATGATTAACAGGAAGACTGGGTAGTAACATTGAAAATGCAGTATGAGGGCCGGCCCGTGGCTCACTCGGGAGAGTGCGGTGCTGATAACACCAAGGCCCCGGGTTCGGATCCCACATAGGGATGGCCGGTTCGCTCACTGGCTGAGCGTGGTGCTGACAACACCAAGTCAAGGGTTAAGATCCCCTTACCGGTCATCTTTAAAAAAAAAAAAAAAAAAGAAAATGCAGCATGAAACTTTTATCTATTTACTATGAAAAATGTATATATGTGGAGATAGACAGGGGAACAATGAAAGACAGTTACTGTGTTAGAATGGTTTGGGTGAATGTTCTTCTTTCAAACTTTCTTTTAATGGCGGTGTCTGTATCTTATCCAGATCACTGCTACTATGCCTTCATCTCCCTCTCTTCCAACCCAGTATGGCTGACAGCCACATTCTTGAATTCAAAGCTTTTGCCACCCATGTGCCTGGGAAGGGCTTAGAGATGATGGCCTAAAGCTGGGGCAAGTATCACAGGACACTGTGAGCTGGGAGAAGGGTGTGGAATACCAACCTGCTCTCAGGCTCCAGTTTGCAGCAGATGGCAGCCAGGGGGAAGAAGGCTGGGGGGCAGTCTGTGGGGACAAACTTCTCCCAGAAAAGCTTCACATTGAGGCCAAAGTCCAGTGTTCGTGGCAGACAATCAGGATCCGCATAAACCTGCCCAATGATCTGTAGGGTGAGAAGAGAGCTGATCAGGAAGATTACAGAGCCTGCAGATATATATGGCAGGGGAAAGGGATGCTGGTGTGTGGACATGAAGGACGGGTAGAAGAGGAAGTGGTAAAACCTAGATTAGAGAGCTGTCTCCTACCCCATCTCTCCAAATCTTGCTAATCTGGACCTGTCTCTCTAATGAGTCTGGTTACTGAGGAGGGTTTAGAAGAGGCCACACTGCAGCAGAAGCACAATGTTCCAAATTGACATCTGGAGGCTGGCAGCTTCCACGCATCCCACCCTGCCCTTTCCATGTCCCCTCGTGGCTCTGTCCTGTGCCAGTCAAGGCTCTGTGAGGTGAGGTGTTGGGTCTGATTCATATCTGAAACCCTTTGGCACCAGCTTAGTGCTTTATACTCAAAAGATACTCAATTTATATCAAAGAAAATAATTTTCTTTTTTTTTTTTTTTGTCTTTTTTTGAGACCAGCCACACCGCACTCAGCCAGTGAGCTGGTGACCGGCCATCCCCATATAGGATCCGAACCCACGGCGGGAGCGCCGCTGTACTCCCAGTGCCGCACTCTCCCGAGTGCGCCACGGGCTTGGCCCTCAAAGAAAATAATTTTCAAAACAACTTCCCTTCATTATTCTAACTGTCCCTTATGTTTCCTCTCCTCTACCAGTCATAACTTTGTAGGAATTACAAAGTTTTCCTGAAACTTTGAATGGGTATGTTTGACTGAATGCTTTGAGATATACTGAGCCATGCTGCCACTCTATGGCTAAGCTCTTAAAGGCAAAAATCTTTCCAAGGTTCACTCTGTATCCCATGGTACCTGGCACAGGACAGGCTACTTTTCTTTGTTGGGCTTAGGATGGGGGCACCACCAGGGCCCAGTGAAGGGGTAACTGGGAAGGGTTACTTTTGGCACAAGAGCTAGATGGACAGCCACATGAAAAATCTGCCTTTCCTACTGAAATTCTGAGTCTCACCTGCCCCTTACTGGCCATGTAACTAAGAGCAAGCCACTGCCCCTTTCTGAGCCTCAGATTCTTCACCTAAAAAAAAAACCTTCTTATGGGACCAATGAGACTTAAATGTGGCAAAGATGTGAAGATGCATTGTAAACTGTAAAATCTTACACCTATGTTGGTTTATGACAAACTGTTCATCCCTAGAAGAAGGACCCCCAGTTGTGAAGCAGGGCAGAGCTGGTAGGCCTCCTGCCTCAAGCATGGCCTCTGTGTCAGAGCTCACCTCACAGAGAACGATCCCAAAAGAGAAGACATCCACCGTCTCATCATAGCTTTTTCCTTGGGAAACACAGGAGAACAGGCTATTAAGTTTATGTCCCTAATAGGCTCTGTACTGGGTCTAGGGTCAAGCCAAGCCTCAGCCAAGAACCAGGGCTAGAATAGGTTCTGTGGGTATGCCCCCAAGGCTGCCCAGGACAGGCACCACCTGAAAATCATCTTTCCTCAGCCCTGGGTGGCCTGCCTTGGAGAGACGGCATAACACGACACTGCTCAGGATAAAACTGCATGGTATAGCGGGCCAGGGTTCATCTAGGCTCTGCCATTAGTCAACTGTATGCTCCTGGGTAAACCACTGGACTTCTCTGGGCCTCAGACTCCAAAAAGGGTTGTATCAGACCATCTCTGAGGCCTTTACAACCCCATACATTTCAAGAATCCCAGCCAGCATTTTCAGCTGGTGTGAGCACTATCCACCAGGGGGCACTACACTTCAGTTCTCAGCATGGAGAGAGAAGAAAAAGCAAAGCTAGGGCAAAAATAGCTTAACTTTTAAGCTACCCTTGGGGCAGAAAAGCCACAGACTCGCCCTGTGCCCAAGATAGGATATTGACCATTTTTCATCCCTGACCTTAGGACAGGAAGGACTTCGCCTTCCTGGCCTGGAAAGGGATAAAATCATCCAGCCCTCAGCTCTGGGTATCTGGCCCTACACTTCACAGGCCCCAGGGCTCTGCGGCAAGATGTGACCTTTGCCTCCCCTCTGGTGGGTATCCCCTCCAGGGCCAAGGGATAAAATCATCCAGCCCTCAGCTCTGGGTATCTGGCCCTACACTTCACAGGCCTCTCCTAGAGCTCCCAGGGCTCTGCGGCAAGATGTGACCTTTGCCTCCCCTCTGGTGGGTATCCCCTCCAGGGCTTCAGGACTCACCATTCAGCATTTCAGGGGCCATCCAGTAGGGATTTCCCACCACCGTGTAGCGCTTCTTGCGGTCACTCTTGCGCAAGGTGCGTTTCTTGGTGGTGGCCTTCTCCACTGGGGGCCTTTTCCTCTCTTCCACTATGAGCCGTGACAGCCCAAAGTCTGCTACCACCACAGTCTTGTCCTGGTAGGACAATGGCCAGGTCAGGACCTGGTGGGGATGTTCCCAAACCTGGCCCTTGGGTGTGGGCATAGGCATGAGAAGCACTGAGAAGGGGAAAAAAGGTGCATGGCAGAGTCATCATATCCAGTAGACATAGCTCTATCCAGTAGACATGGCTTGGCACTTGTTTCTAACAGTCTGGTATCTGTGCACAACAGATTCCCAGCCCACAAGGGTGTTCACAGTAGAGCCACTGGAGCCCTGGAGGGTAAGGCTCTGGAAACTGGAGAGTGGAACTCAGAGATGGGACAGGAGATTTCTTTTGGTTTGTTTTTTTTTTCTCTGTCCTGCCTTGTTCCTAAAAAGATTTGAGGCAGTGGCTAGAACCAGGATAAGACAAAGACAAGGTGGAAATAGAAGTCAGTGGTGGGAGCTGGGAGAGATAAGCTCTTCAAATAGCTACAGGGCAGTCATGTGGGAAAGGGATTAAGATTGTTTGGTGTGGGTCCAAAGGGCAAAGCCAGGGCCAACTGGTGGATACCCAGGAAGCCACACTACAAGTCAACAGGAGAAACAACACTGTAACAACCACAGCTGAGGGGCAGCAGGAATAAAGCTGGCCTTAAATTGGTCACTACAAATTTACTTGCTCTGTGGTCTCAGGCTGAGG
>NW_007734264.1:0-316 GCF_000696425.1 Galeopterus variegatus | reverse complement strand
AATAAAGCTGGCCTTAAATTGGTCACTACAAATTTACTTGCTCTGTGGTCTCAGGCTGAGGCTTCAGTGCTGAGGCTGAGGCTCCACTGCTGTAAAATGGGGTCAGCAATGAGCTGCTTTACAGGGCTATTATGAGACAAAACCAAAGCAACAGTTGTAGGGATTCCACAGGCACCCAATTTCCCTTTCATGGGTGCCCGAACGAGGGCACTCCCTGGCAATATGGCGCCCTTCCGGCTTCTCTTCCGCAGTAAGCCAGCCCGCCGGCGCCAAAACCCCACCAGTCACAGGTCTAGATTCACCTCCCGCCCAGTCC
>NW_007734263.1:54831-96133 GCF_000696425.1 Galeopterus variegatus | reverse complement strand
TCCCACCCGGGCAGTCGCGGCGCCGGCGGCTCGGCGGTGAGTGCTCTCTCCAGGTGCGCGGCTTGTGCCTGGGGGACGGGGAGGCCGTGGGCACCGAGGGTCCCGACCGTGGGGACTCGGACACCTGGCTTGGAGCCGTCCTGAGCCCTGGGCTTGGGGAGGGGCTGACTCGGTTTCCCCTGGGGGAGTCCTGAGGTGTAGATGGGCAGTAGAAGGAAAGGGGGCATCTCGAGGTTGGGGACCCTCTGGCGGGCTGTGACTACAGAGGATGGGGAGTCTTGGGGGCTTGGGCAGAACTTCCAGGCACCCATGAGCCTTTGAGGTCTGAGGAGAGGCTGTGACTTGGGGGTCGCAAGGGCTGTGGAGGGGGAACCTGCAGAATAAGTCCTAGCTGGGGAAGGAGGAGACCCAGCTTCAGGTCTCAGCGGGNGGGGAGGTTCAGGAGTTTGCTTTTGTGCTTGTCAAGTTTGAGATGCCCATTAGGCATCCAAGTGATGTTGAGTAGGCACTTGGTAAGAATTTAACGGGGAGGTTGGAGCTGGCAGTAGAATGTTGGGCAGCATGAAAAAGCTGTTATTTAGAGCCGTAAGAGCAGGTGGGCCCACTTAGAGAGCGAGTGATAGGGAGAAGAGAAGTCCAACCATCAAGTTCTGGGGCCCCCAGCATTAGGAACCAGCAAAGGAGACAGAGAAACAGCCAGTGAGGTGGGAAGAAAAAGAGTCCGGGTGTTCTGGATGGCGGTGAGGAAAGCACTTCAAGGAGGAGGAGGAGGGAGCAATTAGGACCAATGCCTTTGGCAGAGCAATCGCCATGTGGGCTGGGAACTGACAGCTGAGTAACACGAGGGAGGTCCGCTGGTGGCCTTGACAAAGCAGTCTGGGGGAGAGGACCCTATTGGAGGGGATGGCAGGGGAGAACTTGGAGCAGCAGTACAGGCAACAGACAAGGAGACCTGCTGTAAAGGGGGCTGAGAAATAGGATTGGAGGGCTGGCCCTGTGGTTCACTCGGGAGAGTGTGGCGCTGGTGGCGCTGTGGCAGCGGGTTTGAATCCTATATAGGGATGGCAGGTTCGCTTACTGGCTGAGCGTGGTGCGGACCACATCATGCTGAGGGTTGTGATCCCCTTACTGGTTAAAAAAAAAAGGATTGGAGCCATAAGGGGAGGGGAGTCAAGAGAGGGCTTTGCTTTTACTTATGATGGAGAAATTACAGTATGTTTGTGCACTAGTGAGAACTGTTCTCTTAGAGAGAGAAGCTCAGTGAAGGGGAAGGAGAATGGAGGACGGTTGGGGGAAGGGAAAGGGATGGATCCGGTGCCACAGGGGAGGCTTGGCCCCACCTAGGACCCAGGACAGTTCAGAAATTGGGCTTTCCTGGGCCTCCGTCTCCTGTCTGTAGGGGGCCAGTCGGCTGAGATTCCAGCACCTAATCAAAGCAACTGGCTCTTGGCCCCAGAGAAAGCAGGCTGGCTATGGTCTCAGGAAGGAAGGAGGTGTCAGGGCTCAGGCCTGGGCTTGGGGATAAGGGAGGGCCCATGTGGGTCACCCCTTGACCCTCTGATTTAGCAAGGCAGTGCCCCTTTCTCTGTATGGGCCTCACCTTGGAGAGGGCAATAGTGACTCTGAAGTTGTAGTAATTGAAGTAGAGAAGAAATAGCAATGGAGATAGATTGATGTATTTAGTCGGAAGAGGGGAGGTCTGACCAGGCAATAAAGGGGCAAGAGGTAGGATTTTAGGGACAGTTTTATGAAATAGGTGATGAATGAACATCTCTGTGTTTTCTGTCTCTCTACCAATTTAAACTGAAGCAGGAGAAACTTAAGCTAGATATAATGAGGAACTTCCTGAACTGGTGAACTTCCTGAGCTGGTTAGTCAGGACAGCACCAAAGCCAGGTCCTTCTTCCCAGATGTTTAAGCTGAGATAGGGCAATGCCTACTCAAAGACAGGGGGCTGGCTAAATTGGTCCTTGGGGAGTCTCCCTGCTCTGAGGTTTCTGGAAGAAGGCCCGGGAAGAGATGGGACTTTCCAGCTGCTGGTGTGAGGACAGAGTGCCAAGCCTTGTGGCTTGGGCTTGCCTTTCCCTCTTGGTGTCCACAGAACCCTAGTGTCACTAGCTGGTGTGTATGACTTGAGCAACTGTCAGGCTGCCTCACTTACCTGCAGCTTGTCCCCTTGTGGGCGAGCACATCTGGTGGTGTGTCTCATGTCCCCAGTGGGGTCTTTCAGTGAGGTCATGGTGGATTCACCAGGCTTTGTGCCAGAACTGCTGAGAATTACCTGGCTCTGGTGGCCTGGTTGGCCAACTCTTGCTTCCGTTCCATCCTTTCGGGATTTTCCCTGGAGGTGAGGTCTGTGGACAGATCTAGACCTGCCAGTCCCGTGCCGCTGGGCTCTTGTCTTCCTGCTCAAGACCTGCCCACAGATGGCTTTGCCATGCCTGCTGCCCCAACCCTGATGAGCTTTGGCGGGTGGTTTGTGTGCATGTGTGTTTGTGTCTAGGCTCTCCTGATGAGAAGGAAGGAGTAGGTGTCCCTCCTCAGGCAGCCTCTGGGTAAATGGAGCAGGCATTGTCCTACTGCAGCTTAACTTTCAGCCTTCTTTAATTCCTGGCTGTGCATATACTTGCCAGTCCTGGGGTCAGAGGGAAAGTGCTGACCCATTTCTGGGCTGTTCTCTGAGGAGGGTGGATTGTTAGTTATTTTCCCCAGGATCTGGACAAGGGTTGCCGTGGGGGCTGCTGTTGTATTCTTGGCTGGCATTTCCACAGCTGAGAACCACTCCAGGGTCAAGCCCAGAGCTCATCCTACCCACTTCTTGTCCTCTCCTCCCCCACCTTCCCTTCCCCCCACCCCCTGGCCCTTGGCTGGTCTGCTTTGATGCGGGCACAGACAGGAGGAGACCTGTTTGGCTAGGGAGAACTACTTCAGTTCCTGGTTTACAGCAGCTTCTGCCATGGAGACAGAAGCCCTCACTCCCAAGATGCTAGACACAAAGGTAACCTCACTGCCTCAGTTTCCCCATCTGACCAGCACAAGGCCTCCAGTCTGTATATTGGCAGCTTTCTGAGTTGGAGATTTCTCCTTTTGTTTACCTTGGCTGCCATATGAGGATGGACACAGAGTGTTCCAGCCTCTCCCCTCCCTCAGTGGATTTTTGATTCATGAACGCTCCCATGGTGCCACCTCCAGTCTGTATATTGGCAGCTTTCTGAGTTGGAGATTTCTCCTTTTGTTTACCTTGGCTGCCGTATGAGGATGGACACAGAGTGTTCCAGCCTCTCCCCTCCCTCAGTGGATTTTTGATTCATGAACGCTCCCATGGTGCCACCGCTGTGCCCAGCGCTGGGCCAAGATTAGGGATGCCAGGATGAGCGAGACTCAGGCTCTAACATAGGCCAAGCAGGGAGTGAGACATTAAAGCATCCAACAAGAAAAATACAAAATCCCCAGGCTTCTTGGTGATGGATGCCAGGATGAGCGAGACTCAGGCTCTAACATAGGCCAAGCAGGGAGTGAGACATTAAAACATCCAACAAGAAAAATACAAAATCCCCAGGCTTCTTGGTGATTGCTCCCTTGTGTGTCTCGGAATGTCCCCGATTTATAAAAGGGAGCAGACTTTCCTCTTCTTTTTCCATGGCTACGCCCTTTCACTTTCATTTTCTCTGGGCAGTTCACCAGCCTTTGTGTCTGGACCCTGTGACAATTATAGAACTGACTAAATTGAGAGATTTTCTCTGCTGCTCAGGAACCTTCCCAGGCCTAGAAGCTCCTGGAGGCCACTTCCCCTCAAGTGCCCAGAACCCAGAGTCTGCGGGGTGAGCCCATAGTAAGTCATTGACAACAGCGGCAGCTGTAATGCGTGGTGGTGAGGGCTGGGACAGAGGTGGGGGCCTAAGGGCAAGTGCGCGGGGAGCGTGTTGACAGGGACAATGCACTAGTAAGCTTTGAACTAACTTAGTTTGCACTGTGATTTTTCACTTCACCTTGATTGCGATCTTTATGGCAATGTTGTGGGTCTACCCGTTGAGGTAGCAGTGGATTATATGCACAGGGATGGGCCCAGGCCCGTACGGTGAATGCTATAAATATAAGGGAGTAAAAGGCTTGCATTCTGGGGTTGTAGTCCTTGGGTTCAAATTCTAGCTCCACTTTGTCTAGCTGTGACAGTTGTACAAATCACTTAGCCTCTCTGTACCTCAGTTTCTTCATGTGTAATATGGGGCTGATCGTAGTGCCTACTTCAGAGTGGTTGGGAGGGTTAAATGAATTCATACAGGAAAGCGCTTAGAATGGTGCCTGGCACGTAGTAAGTGCTTAATAAACAGTAGCTATTACTGAAGCTGCTGTGGCCTGAATCTAGCCAGCATGGAAGAGCCCTCTCACCCTGCCTCGAAGAGATTGAATTCCCTGATCCCTTGGGAGACAGGTGCTCCTAATATTAGCTCAAGCCTTTCAAAACTTCTTAAGCCAGGGATGAAGCATAGATATGTGCTGACCAGATGGGAAAACTGAGGTAGCAAGGTTACCTTTATGTCTGGCAGCTTGGGAGGAAGGGCATCTCCACAGTGGACACTGCTGTAAATCGGGAACTAAAATAGTTCTCCTTGGCCAAGCAGTTCTCCCTGTGCCCACATTCAAGCAGAGGAGCCAAGAGTGGGGTTGGGGGAGTGGGGGAGGAGAGGACAGGAAGGGGTAGGATGATTTAATTCTTGGCTGCTTCAAACTCTCTGTGGGGCCGTGAGCTGGTTTCCTGCTTTCTCCGGGCCTCAGTTTGCACATCTGTACAATGCAGAGCTTGGGTTGGATAATGTCTGAGGGCAGAACGGTGGCTGACTTGGACCTGGGGAGGGGCTGACCTGCTTGGCTTCTGGAGAAGTCCTGTACTGACCTTGCTCTCCTCCCCAGGTTGTGAAATGTGCTCCCAGGAGGCTTTTCAGGCACAGAGGAGCCAGCTGGTGGGGCTGCTGGTCTCGGGGTCCCTGGAGGGCTTTGAGAGCATCCTGGACTGGTTGCTGTCCTGGGAAGTCCTCTCCTGGGAGGACTATGAAGGCCTCAGCCTCCTGGGCCAGCCTCTCTCCCACTTGGCTAGGCGCCTCCTGGACACTGTCTGGAAGAAGGGTGCTTGGGGCTGTCAGAAGCTCATTGCAGCTGTCCAGGAGGCCCAGGCTGACAGCCAGTCCCCCGAGCTGCATGGCCACTGGGACCCGCACTCACCCCACCCAGCCCAGGACCTGCAGAGTCACCGGCCAGCCATTGTCAGGAGACTCTACAGCCACGTGGAGGGCGTGCTGGACCTGGCGCAGGAGCGGGGCTTTCTCAACCAGTATGAAAGTGATGAAATCAGGCTGCCGATCTTCACGTCATCCCAGAGGGTAAGGCACTCGTGCTGGGTCAACAGAATTCACAAGAAAAGGGTGCTTAGTCACCACGACTGATTTGTCCTTGTGAAGTCAGCCGTATGGGGTAACTTGGTCTGTGGGATTTTCCCTATAAAGGTAGTCAAGCAGGTAAAGATTGTACTTCATTATTGGCAATATACCACTTCTGCTCAGGGGAAGTGTTGTGTAGTGGCCAAGACTTGGATTCCGGAGCCGGAATGAGGCAGATTCAAGGTCAGCTCCGTGTGACTTCAGGCTTCTCTATGGAACTTTCCATCCTTAGTCCCTCCTGTCTCAGTTTCTACATCTATAAAACATTGATAATAGTTGTATAGTACATATCCTACAAGGTTCTTGGGAAAATTCAGTGAATCAATTTGTGTAATGCTTAGAATGGTGTCTGGCACATATTAAGTACCCATTAATGTTATCATTGGCTGCTGTTATTTCTGTTATGAGTGATATTCTGTATTTATACACATTTATAATTTTTATTGCTGTCTGTTTTAAATGAACAGCTCAATAGATCATAACACTTCATTATATTAAATCTGTATTTAATAATTAATTTAGCTACATACTAATATACTAATACTACATACTAATATAGTTTAAATGTCCACCTAGGCTTTCTTATATGAAATTGCATTACATCACAGATGTTCAGAGTTGTGATATAACTGCCCCTGAAAATGCAATGATTCAACAGAGAACACAAGGACAGAAAAGTGTCTACTGGGCATTTTTGAAACTCTTTGTTTTATTTTCTTCCCAACAGTGATCCTCAGGCCTCCAGTTGAGGCAGATGGAATAGTTATTAACATCCCACTTTATAGATCAGGAAATTGAGGCCCAGGAAAGTGGTTTGGTCCACAGTAACTAATCAGTGCCGGACCTACGGCCTTCACTCATTCATTCATCATTAATTTATTCATTAATTTATTCAGCAGAATCTATTAGATGTTCACTACGTGCCAGGCTCTGTCTTAAAATCTGTTGTGTTCAGAGTGTTTTGCATATAGTAGATACTTGATAAATACTTGTTGATGAAATAAATTAATTATTAAATGAATGAATAAACCAGAATTGTATTGCAGTGTTAGGATGGGCTAGTTTGGGGGAATTTCTAGTTTTTATTTTTGTCTATTTTTTAAAAATAAATTTGGTGTCCAAGTGAGTGTAGGTAAGCCTAGGTTGAGATTGATGAAATAAACTAATTTGTCTTCAAGGCTGATCTAAAGATGGCTCAAGGTAGCAAAGTATTTACAGAGCAGGCATGGTGTAGTCCCTTCTAATAAGTGCACATGAAACCTCCAATTATACCCTGAGCACCACCTCCTTGAGCCTGGCTCCAAGGGGTTTATAGAAGACATATTAGTTATTATAACTACTTTGGTGTCTCTTATGATCTGTTGAGGAGATCAAATCAACCCACCCGAGAAGTTACAAGATTGTGTTTTGTCATCTTGGATCAAGCATTCAGCAGTGTGGTCTGGTCTGGATGCTCTGAGGGTTTTGGAGAAGGTAGCCTAGATCCCTAGGGCCCAGAGGAGACAGGGCATGAATAGAGGAAGTGTTTGGATTGGGGAATAAGAGAAAGTGGGATAACTAATGGATCAAAGAAGAAATCATAATGGAAATCAGAAAACATTTAGAACCAAACAATAATGAGAATATTATTTATCAAGATCTATGGGATGCAGCTAAAGCAGAGCATAGAGGGAAATTTATAACTTTAAATGCTTAGACTAGGAAAAAAGATAAGCTGAATTTTAATGATCTAAGAATCCATGTTAAGAAAGGGCTAAGTAGACAGCAAAAGCACACATCGAGGGCTGGGACTGAGCTGAGTGGGTGGAAGGGATGGTGGACAGCAGATCTGAGGATTGTAGGAGATTACAAAGGGACTGCACTGCCTGAGGTTTGAGTTTTCAGAATCCAACCCTCTCTGAATCTTCCTTGAGCTCTGAATTTTATGATTCTCTGATTTGGTAGACTTCAGTGGCTGAATTTCTGATTCAGTGCTGAGGATTGTAGGAGATTACAAAGGGACTGCACTGCCTGAGGTTTGAGTTTTCAGAATCCAGCCCTCTCTGAATCTTCCTTGAGCTCTGAATTTTATGATTCTCTGATTTGGTAGACTTCAGTGGCTGAATTTCTGATTCAGTGTTGGGGGGCACTTGTGGTATATCCAATTAACATGTCCCTCCAATTGATCTTTTAATTTTCTACAAAGAAGTGGTTGTCATTTATTACAGGTTGGGTACTGAAAAATGCTGCAGAATGAAACGAAATTCAGGTTAAAGAATTAAATCTCTAAAATATCCATTGCTCCTATTTCCTGAGCGAGTGCCTGTTTGCCAGGCACTATACTCAGCCCCTTTTCTGTATTATTTCCTAACTATGAAGAAACTGCCCAAATCACCCCTCTCGGAAGTGGCTGAGCTAGAATTTGAATTCAGGCCTGTTTTTCTTCCAGGCTTGTGCTCTTCTCTCCTTGTCATAAAATGTAGGGGCATGATGTGGTAAACTTGCTCAATTGGGCATAACAGTTGTTGAGAAACAAGGCTGGTAACACCAGCTGTAATACCGGCTGTCTGTCTGACTCATGCAGCTGCTAAAGATGATAGGGCTGAGATATCAGACTGAACTGTGAATTGCTTGGCTCCTATCATAATATTAATTTAAATGTTTTTTAATTGAAAAATGCAGCATGCCTACAGAAGAGTATATAAATTTTTTATGTGTGGTATAAACATGTTCCCATCACCAGGTTAAGAAATAGAATGCTACCAGTACCTGGGCCCTTCTTCAATTGCAACTACTAAATGTAACCACTAGCCTGACTTTTGTGTTAACCATTCCTTTGCTTTTCATTATAGTTTTAGCATCTTTTAAAATAAATCTCCAAACAATATATTGTTTTATTTTGAAAAACTGAGTAGCAAGCCAAGCATAGCTGTGTAAGGAAAGGATAATATTGACCTTTCTTAGAGGAAGGCTCCCAGGTCAGGGCAGCGGACCAGGGTCTCAGGGACATAGTCTGGCTTCACCTTCCATGGGAGTTTATAAGGGCCCCTTCTGGGACGTTGGGGGGCAAGGTCATGAATGAGTCTGGGGAAACATAGGGCTCATTACACTGGAGGACCTCGTGGGACCAGTGTGAGTCAGAAACTGGGTGTCTAGCAGGAATATTGTCAGAGGAAGTGGGTTGTTCTATATGTTCAGTTGTAAGCTTGTCAAAGGCTATTCTAGCTCCAAGAAATAGGTCAAAGCAAAACCCTTCTGTGGGGTGAAATGAATGTCCTCAGCAGACTCAGGTAGCAGGAACTACGAGAAGGAATGATAATTATTCCACGGTGAAGACCAGCCAAATAGATAAGGATTAGGGCCAGGCATGCCAGGACATCTAGGAGATAACTGCCCTCAACATGTCTCAGTCTTGAGTCACTGTTCCATTCTGTCTGAGCGGGTGGCCCTCTACTTGTAGTACTCAGCCGTTATCCTGAGATTTCCCTTCATAGTCCTCCTGTGTTGGGTCTCCTGTATCATGAATACTATGTTTTCATCTCTCCTGGTTTACTCCATTTTGATGGATCATATCCTCCAGTCAATTCTTTAGAATGAATGTATGGGTGTTAAAATTTCTGAGCTCTTACATATCTAAAAGTTCTCTCACACTTGACTGGTAGTTTAGCTAGGTACAAAATTCTGGATTGGCCAAAATTTTCCTTCAGAATTTTGACAGCATCATTTCATTATCTTCTCAGTGCTGCTGCTAGGAATTCCAAAACCATTTTATAACTCTTTCTGGAAGCTTGTAAAATTTTCTTTTACTCCCCAACATTCTGAAATTTTGCAGTTATGTGCCTTGGTATTCTTCTATTGTGCTTACCACCCAAGAGGCATTTTGTTTCTGGAAACTCATATCTTTATGTTCTGGAAAACTTTCTTGATTTTTTATTGATGATTTCCTCTCTATTTTCTCTTGCCTCTCTTTATGGAACTATTATTACTTGAATGTTAGAATTCATTGACTGATCCTTTAATTCTTCTATTTTCCATCTCTGTGTGTTTTGTTCTACTTTTTGTATGATATTCTCAACGTTATCTTTAAACTTCTGAATTTTTCATTTTTGCTATCATACTTTTAATTTGCAAGAGCTGTTCCTTTATTATAGCATCTTGCTCTTGTTTTATGAATGCAATATCTTCTTTTACTTAGGGATTGTAACGATAGTTGGGTTTTTTTTTTTTTTTTTTTTTTTGTCTTTTTCCGTGTCCGGCATTTTTTTTTTTTTTTTGTCTTTTTGTCTTTTTCCGTGTCTGGCAATGGATCGCAACCCTCAGTGTCGCCCCCGTACCGGACCGGCAACGGGATCACAACCCTTGGTGCTGCTCCCGCGCCTCGCTCAGCCAGTGAGCAGGAACCGGTCTGTATGTGGGATCCGAACCCTCGGCGGGAGCGCCACCGCACTTCCCAAGCGGTGCACTATAGCAGTGCGCCACCGGGCCGGCCCTTGTTTGTTTGTTTTTTATCCTGCCTAAACTTTCTATCCTACAAGTTACTTTCCATTTCTCCCACTTGTTTGGCTTCTATCTTCCACATTAGATGCCTTTATTTGGTATATGATAATCCGAGGTTGTCTTTCTAATGATTGAAATAGAGGACTTTAGAACTTACTGAGCATGCAGGTGAAACTTGTCCACCATGAATTTCACTGTAGACATTTGGAGAAATGGCGGTGTTTATATCTTTAGGTCTTTCCTCCTGGGTTAATCAAGTTCCCTGGGTAGACCACAAACCTTATACCTGGGGGTAAAGCCTGACTGCTGGAAGTCTGGGAGCCCAGTGGTTAAGAGGGCTAGGTGGTAAGGAAAATTCTCAGCACTCAGCATTCATTTTGCCTTAGGTCATTTAAACCTTCTGAGATATGACAACCACTTCTGTAATTGTGCCCAGTATCTCGTAGTCCAAGGACCCTCTCTTTTGCCCTTTCCAGAATATAAATCTTCAGAGTTTGCCATGGTGGGCAGGAATAGTTATTAGTATTCTATAGTTATTAGTATAGAAGTGGGTAAGGGAAACCGGAGATCTGTTTCATAAACCACTTTGACTTGGTTCTTCTTGTTTTAGTCATTTCCTTCAGTTCGAAAGGTACCTGATGCTGATAGTTCAGAGCTTTTTCCAGATTCTAGGATACACATTGTGTGGTTTTCAATTCCTCCATTTTTGGCTTTCAGGAGTCTTCTAAGTTCATTACCATTAATTCATTCAGCAAGTCCTTGAGCCCCTTGTCTAAGCCAGGCAGTCTTCCAGGTGTTGGGGATACCTCAGTGAACAAAACAGACATAAATCCTTATCCCGGAGCTGCTCACAGTCCAGTGGGGAGAGATAGACAATAAGCAAAAGGAAGCAAATTACAGAGTATGTTAGAAGGTAATAAGGGCTGTAGAAAGTAAGTAAAGTGGGTTTGGGAGTTGAAGTCTTGGGGCGGGGTGGAGAAAAAGTGACTTCAATTTTAAATAGAATAGCCAGAGAGTTCTCAATGAGAAGGTGAAATTTGAGCAAAGACTTGAAGGAGGTAAGGGAATTAGCCATGTGAATAGCTGGGAGAAGGACATTCGGACAGAGGGGACAGCTGGGGCAAAGGCTCAGAGGTAGGAGCATGCCTAGTATTCTTAGGAATCAGGAGGCCAGTGAGCTAAGTGGAGTGAGTGAGGGGAAGGAGAACAGGTGAGGTCAGAGGAGGTCCTTGAGGCTGACTATTGGACTCGGGCTTTGACTCTGAGAAATGGGGAAGCCGTTGGGACATTTGTAAACAGGAGTGGTATGATCTGACTTTTATTTATAAAGGATTATACTTTGGCTGTGGTTTCGAAAATAGACTGTGGGAACAGAAACAGAAGAAGGGAGACCAGTGTGGCTATGTGTCCAATGTGTATACACTGGCCACTTGTGGCTATTGAGCCCTTGAAACATGCGAGTTCCCATGGAGATCCTGTAAGTGCACAATGCACATCAGATTTTGAAGACTTAATACAAAAGAAAGGATGGAACATATCTCGCTGATTTTTTATATTGATTGCCTGTTGAAATGGTAATAATTTGGATATCTTGGGAGTTAAATAGAATGTATGATTAAAATTTATTTCATCTATTTCTTTTTACTTTTTACAATGTGGCTGTTGGAAGATTTGAAATTACACAGGTAGCTTGCAATTGTATCTTGCATTATATTTCTACTGGATAGTGCTGTTCTGGATATACTTTGAAGGTGGAGCCAACAGGATTTGCTGATGGATTGCAGAGAGGCTTCAAGGTTGACTCCAAAACTTTGGGGCTGAACAACTGGAAGTATGGAATTGACATTCTCTGAGATGAAGGAAGCTATAGGTTTGGCATGTGTGTAAGTAGATGAGGAGTTTAGTTCTGAACATGTGATACTGGAGGTGTTTCTGAAGCATTTAAGTGGAGATGGAAAATGGGCAGTTGGATGTGGAAGTCCAAGGTTCAAGGGGACAGTTCAGGCTAGAGATGAAAATCTGGAAGTCATGATCACAGGTTGTATTCAAGCATTCAAGCCATGAGGCTTGATTAAATCACTTCTCTTCCAAATGATTTACAACTTCCAGAATCATTTTCCCTGTTTTTGTAGGCTTATATCTTTTTTATTTTGTTTATTTTTTTAGTTATTACCTCTTTTAGAGGGAGCCAGATTGAATGTGTGTGTTCAATTCCCCATCCAATACTGTATTAACTTCTTTAAACTCATATGGTTGTTTGTTTGTTTTTCTGGCCTTTGATTGTGGTGGAAGAGTGATGCCTATGAAATTGTACTGCTGTGTAGAAGCCTTGCCACACTGCTCTGCCAGCCTTTCTGGAAAAATAATGACTTTTGCTTTTCCCATAGGCAAGAAGGCTGCTTGATCTTGCCACAGTGAAGTCGAATGGATTGGCTGCCTTCCTTCTACAACATGTCCAGGAATTACCAGTCACGTTAGCCCTGCCTTTTGAAGGTACGTGTATGTTCTCAGTCAGAAAGGGAAAGGAAGTCAGTGCAGATTCATGGTTAAGAGCAAACACACGTCAGTTAACATCCCACGAACTGGCTGAATAAGCCTCCCTAAGACTCAGTTTCCTCATTTTAAGGCTAACACTGCCTCATTGGGCTATTAGGAAGATTAGAGGGATGAAAGTGTGTAATATTAGCTATTAGTTTTTATTGCTTCCCACACTGCATAATGATAATTGGAGCAAGAATTTATTTATTGAGGGCTAACTATAGGTGTTCCTTGCTATCCACACTCTCATTATCTGTACCAAAAAAATGTGGATATGCTTTTCGAGATAGGGCTGGTATCTCTTGATCTCTGAAATTTAGCTACTGATGATCAGAAACTCAAGAACCAATTGGATTTAGGTAATGTGGTATCCCTCAGTGCCCATGGTCACCAACCAAACCCTGGAATGGTAGAGGCTTGGACAGCACAGCTTGAACATTCTAGGCATCCTGCCAGGTGCTTTATGGACAATACCTGCTCTTTGCAACAATCTGGAGAAGTAGGTGTTTTCTCTACATTACAGATGTGGAAACTGAGCAGGGAGGTTAAGTGATTCAGTAGGGGAAGATGGGTCTGTTGTAAACTGTCCCCACCTACATTTTCTCTTTTCTTGGGAGAAGAAATCATCAGTTGTAAAGAGAGGATGCAAACCTAGAACTCTCTGAGTCTTGCTCCCACATCACCATCAGGAAAGTTCCTTGGCAGTAAAAGCCCCCAAGCTGTGCATGGTGCTGGCAGATGGGTTTATCATCCTGGGCTCTGCCCTCTGTGCAGTGAGTGTGCCTGTGGGAGAGGTGTCTGGAAGCCTGTGCTGGGCATGTGGATGTGTACCATCCCATCTAAGAACAGGATATAGATATTGGTGCATGACAGGGGATGCACAGCCCAAGCAGGGTGCCCGACTTGGCCCTGGGTTCATGCTTGTTGTTGACATCATCAGGTATAGCTGGCTATTCAGGCTTTGTAACACAGTGACATGGTGTAAGATTCCTCATGCTTCTACAGGTGACAATTGACATGTTTATGAGGATACTTTGAAAAGGTCAGGGAAAAATAAAACTAAAGTATAACATGAAACTTTCTGTGAACTTTCTGAAGTACCCTCGTATTTCTTTTTAAAATGAGAGATACTTTTTTTTTATTTTTGAGAATTTCAATATCATTGGTGATGACTAGAAAACCATTATTGGAAATCAGGGTATTGGAGAGGAAGATGGCTATGCTGTGGTCTCTGGTCAGTGCTCTTGGTATATCCAGAGGTCAGAAAGAGTGACAGCAATCATCAGCTCTGGGAACAAAAGAGGAGATGCATACATAGGGCACAAACACAGGCCACCCCTTATGACTCTACAGATACTCTGCAGTGAACTAAGAGCTCCATGGAAATGACTCATTAGCCTTTGGGTTGAGAACAAATGGGCAGTACTTGGTTGAGGACATGAGGCTGTGATGGGGTGAACTGTGCTGATGTCCTGCCAGCCTGGGACTCTGGACCAGCACTTCCCCATTTCATGAAAGGAGAACTAAACTCTGATGCAAGAAGCGGTTTGCTCACGTTGGTATCAGAATGATGAAGGAAGAGTGGCAGCCGTCTGGACACACCCGTGCATGGAAACTCTTCCTTCAGGGGGTGCGTGAGGAGGAGGGGGAGATGGAGGCAGGATTGGCCCAGGCATCCTGGTGACCTTCCAGTGCTAGGCCCACCAGGTAATGCAGGCTCATCTCCCCATCTCAAGGTCTCTAACTTCATCACATCTGCTGAGTCCCTTCTGCCATGTGAGGTCACATGTTCACAGGTTCTAGGGATCAGGACGTGGACATCTTTGGGGGACTATTATTGTGTCTACCATACCCATTAATAATAATGATAAATCGTCTAAACTCTAATTTATCTAATTGCCTTCTGAAAGAATCCTTCAAGGTGTGGGTTGTCCCCACTTACATAAATAAGAAAACTGAAGCCCAGAAGGTCAAGTGACTTGTCCGAGTTAATGGTGGAGAAGTTTTCAAACACAGGTGTGTCTGACTTCAGAAACTGGGCTCCTGAGCCCTTACACCTTCTATTTCCCTCTGGAAAGAGGCAGCTGAGGCTGAGGGGTGACGAGACTTGTCTAAGGCCACCCAGCCAATATGGCAGGACAGGCATCAGAGCGCAAGTCTTCTGACCCTAGCCCCTTCTAATCTTCTACATCTCTTCCTGATGTCAGTCACCATAATGGGGGGTAGCTAATGTCTTTTGAGCACTTACTTTGTGTTGAAAACTGTACTAAACACCTGACATGCATTGTCTTAGTTGATCCACGTAAAAACTATAAAGTAGTGACCACCGTTTCTCCCACTTTACAGGGGAGGAAACTGAGTCTTAGGAAGTTTCTGTGACTGCCCTCAAAGTCCACAGCTCGTGAGTGGAGGAGCCAGGACGGGGTGCACTCTCCCATCAATAACATTGTACTCCCCCATGCAGCCTGCTTTCTGGTCAGGTCCCAAGTTCACCATGTCCCACCCTCATTTGCCTCTCCTGTCTTCCAGATGCCGCATGTAAGAAGTACATGTCCAAGCTGAGGACCACAGTATCTGCTCAGTCTCGCTTCCTCAGTACCTATGACGGGGCAGAGAATCTTTGCCTAGAGGACATATACACGGAGAATATCCTGGAAGTCCAGACAGAGGCGGGCATGGCTGGGTCCCCGCAGAAGAGCCCTGCCACCCTGGCCCTGGGGGAGCTCTTCAGCACACATGGCCACCTCAATGAAGATGCAGACACCATGCTGGTGGTGGGCGAGGCAGGCAGCGGCAAAAGCACGCTCCTGCAGCGGCTGCACTTGCTGTGGGCCACGGGGCAGGACTTCCAGGAATTTCTCTTCGTCTTCCCATTCAGCTGCAGGCAGCTGCAGTGTGTGGCCAAACCACTGTCTGTCCGGACGCTGCTCTTTGAGTACTGCTGTTGGCCTGACATTGGCCAACAGGATATCTTCCAGTTCCTCCTTGACCACCCTGAACGCATTCTGTTAACCTTTGACGGCTTTGACGAGTTCAGGTTCAGGTTCACAGATCGTGAGCGTCACTGCTCGCCAACTGACCCCACATCTGTCCAGAATCTGTTCTTCAATCTTCTGCAGGGCAACCTGCTGAAGAATGCCCGCAAGGTATTGACCAGCCGTCCAGATGCAGTGTCGGCGTTCCTCAGGAAGTACATCCGCACAGAGTTTAACCTCAAGGGCTTCTCTGAAGAGGGCATCCAGCTGTATCTGAGGAAGTGCCATCGTGAGCCTGGGGTGGCAGACCGCCTCATCCGCCTGCTCCAAGGGACCTCAGCTCTGCATGGTCTGTGCCACCTTCCTGTCTTCTCATGGATGGTGTCCAAATGCTACCAGGAACTGTTGCTGCAGGATGGGGCATCCCCAAAGACCACCACGGATATGTACCTGCTGATCCTGCAGCATTTTCTGCTGCATGCCTCCACCCCAGACTCAGCCTCCCACAGCCTGGGACCTGGCCTCCTTCGAGGCAGTCTCCCCACCCTTCTGCACCTTGGCCAGCTGGCCCTCTGGGGCCTGGGCACGTGTTGCTATGTGTTCTCAGCCCAGCAGCTCCAGGCAGCACAGGTTGACCCTGAAGACGTTTCTCTCGGCTTCTTGGTACATGCCAAAAATGTCGTGCCAGGGAATTCGGCCCCCCTGGAATTCCTGCATATCACTTTCCAGTGCTTCTTTGCTGCGTTCTTTCTGGTGCTCAGTGCAGACCTGCCATCAGCCTCGCTCAGACACCTGTTCAATTGTCACAGGCTGGGCCGTTCACCACTGGCCAGGTTGTTGCCCATGCTATGCATCCCAGGCTTGAGATACAAGGAGGACAGTGTATCAGCTTTGTTGCAGAAGGCTGAGCTACATAACCTTCAGATCACTGCGGCCTTCCTGGTGGGGCTATTGTCACGGGAGCACCAGGCCCTGCTGGCCGAGTGCCAGGTGTCAGAGAAGGTCCTGCTCCGGCGCCGGGCCTGGGCCCGCTGGTGTCTGGCCCGCAGCCTGCGCAAGCACTTCCACTCCATCCCGCCAGCCTTGCCAGGTGAGGCCAAGAGCATGCACGCCATGCCCGGGTTCATCTGGCTCATCCGGAGCCTGTACGAGATGCAGGAGGAGCGGCTGGCAAGGGAGGCTGCACATGGGCTGAATGTTGGGCACCTCAAGTTGACATTTTGCAGTGTGGGCCCCGCTGAGTGTGCTGCCCTGGCCTTCGTGCTGAGGCACCTCCGGCAGCCTGTGGCCCTGCAGCTGGACTACAACTCTGTAGGTGACATTGGCGTGGAGCAGCTGCTGCCTTGCCTCAGCATCTGCAAGGCTCTTTAGTGAGTGTTGCTGGGCATTGCTGGTCAGGCAGGGGGGATATGCCACCATCTAGGTTGGGTGTGGAAGCACCGAGCTGAGATCTGGAAGTCCGGGCCCAGCCCTAGCTCTGACCTTTCTGTGCAATCTTGGCCAGATCCCTTCCCCATTCCGGGCCTTAGTTTCCATATATGATAACCATAGCCATACTTTATCGAATATCCTGTGTGCCAGCCACTGTGCAACACTTCCCAGAATTAGCTCATCTAATCTCTACAACCCCCCCCCCCCCCCCCGAGCTATAGACAGGGACATTATTATCCCCAATGTCCTTGATTTGAGGCTTAGACAAGTGAAGTAACTTGTCCAGATTAAAACAAGAAATGGCAGAGCTGGGTTTCACAGATCACATCTTTCTGTTGCAAGTTTTCTGCTCCCTACAAGTAATCCATCTGTGGATGTGCCTCAGAGGCTTCATGAAAACCTGAGGTCACATGTAAAGTTTTGTGTCATACGTGTCTGTATTAGGAACTACCCTAAATCAGAGGTGACTTGTGCCCCACCAGAGACTTTAAAATCCCAACAAGATGGGAATTTCAGGGCCCAGGAGTTAGAAAGTGGCTGCAGAGTTTTACCTAGTCTTTTATTCCTTAGGTTGCACAATGTCCAAGCAGGATCTTGGCATTCCTTCTACTGCTTTCAGCCGCTGGCTGAAGATGTGGGGTTTTGACCTTCGGAATGTCTATGCTCCTGAACCCCTGGGCCTCTTTGCATGTATTGGGGCAAGCGAGGGCAGGTGGTGTGCCTAGGCCTGACAACCAGCATGCCACAGGCTCCCCAACTTTTCTCCAGCCTTGAAAGGGGATTCCTGCTCCCTCTTTGGAATGTATGGGAAAGCAGAAGTTATAGATTAACGTTAAAATATATTCACAGCCTCTCGGGGCTTTTGGGCTACCCCAGATGACCTTCATTGACCTCAAGCAAGGGACAAGCCTCTCCTTGAATATGTTAGGATGGCCTATCTTCTCTGGGGCAGAGCAGCAAGACTGTTTTCTTCATGGAACGAACACATGGTTATCTGCTAGAAACTGCAGCTACTTTTGTTAACTCTTACACAGAGACCCTGGTCATAAGTTTATAACGTAATGATAGATAATATATAATGTGTTATATATAGCCAGTATGTAACTTGTATGTTATGTACGATTAATATATAATACAACTATAAATGTGAATATAATGTCAGGGTCTTGGGAGAAACAGAGGCCACACTGAAAATGGGTATTTTGAGGAGAGTTTAATAAAGGGACTGTTTACAAGGATGTGGACAGGAGTTAGGAAGAGCAGAGAGGGATGGTGCAGGGCACGGGTCAGGGGCAGTTGGTGGGGGTTAGTGAAGTTGGGGGGTTAGTAACAGTTGGGGGGTGGTAACAATTGGGGGGTATTAGTAGTAGTTCAGGGGTAGGCCTAAAGGGGCAGGGGGAGGGAGTACTCGTTAGCAGGGAGGAAGGTATGCAGAAGGCTGCCTGGCTTTGGCAACCTGGAAGGGTGGATCTGGAAGAAGAAGGCTGGGCCCTTTCTCTCCTCCGACTCTTGCCTCCTCCCCGTGCCTTCCACAGGCTGAGCCCAACAGGAAGGCAAAGCAGGCTGCCTGCTGATGTAGTCCACGGGGAGACCAAGAGGCCGGTAGAGGAGGGGGAGAGTGGATCCGGCCAGATAAGTGGGAGATGACCAGCACAATACTCTATTTCCCTAGGAGGGAAGCATCTTGATATTTTGACTGGGGGATCTGAAGACTGGTCTGTTGAAGCTATTTTCCTGATAGAAATATGCAAGGGCATTTTCCTGGGTAGAGAACCCATAGTTTTTACCAGGTTCTCAAAGGGTCCCGGAACTCCTAGATGACCCTCATAGACCAGCCCATCCCTAGAATTCTCGAATAGATCCTCTCTCCTGATGTCCCCATGAGCCCTGGGGTGTGCAGCACGGCTAGGTGGAGGCTGTAGGTCTGTCTCTATTTTCAGTGAAAGGTGAGGGTGGCGTGGGTCTAGCTCATGGAGCTCAGACTGTAGTGTGTAAAGGCGATTGTTGAAATGCAGATTCCTGGGCCTTCCCCTAGTAATTCCCATTCAGTAGGTCTGGGCTGTGGGTCCAGGAAATCTACACTTTTTAACAAACGTCCCTGATGATTCTGATAGCAGTGATCTCACACTGTGAGAACTACTGGTCTGCAGCAACCAGCTTGATTTTCCACTAGCAACGAAAGTCCTTGACCAAGTTGGTTCTTTACCCTACACACACTAAAATTACCAACACTATGGCGGAGGAAGAAACAATCACGAAGTTGCTATGTGGGCATTTCCTCTGTGTGAAAGAGAGTGAGAGAGAGAGAGAGAGAGAGAGACAGAGAGAGACAGAGAAACAGAGGGGGAGGGAAGACAGAGGAAGGGGGGGTGGGGTACAGGCGTCTCTCCCACAATACCAAGCTGTATCTCTCCCACTTGAAGTGTTTCCATGCCAACTGAAATCCTCAGCATCTATGAAACCCTATATACAAAGTTTCCCTATATAGGTCTCTTTAGATCCCGGCTCTCTCTGACCCTAGGGTGATGATGGCTTTCAAAAATTTTTTAACCGTGACCCACAATGAGAGGCAGAGAGAGAGAGTAGGCACACCATTATATAAAATAGAAATAGAAGCTCTCTGAAATGACTTTCCCTTAACTCTGCTACACTTTGCTCTCTTCTTCTGTTCTGGTCTATTTCAGTTTTACAAATGCTGCTCAGGAAAACTGTATAATGTTGTGGTTGGTTAGGAGTGGGATTTGCAGCCAGACTGCCTAGGCTCAAATCCTTTATGTGCTGTGCAGCCTTGGCAAAGTCATTTCGCTTGTCTGTTCCTTAGTTTCATTCTCTCTAATGGACATGATAATAGTATCTACTGCATGGACTTGTTGTGAGGATTAACGTTACTATTGGAAGGGCTTAGAACAATGCCAGGCACTTAAAATGCTCCGTGAATGCTAGCGACCTTGATTACAGGTGACTTTTACCATGTGCCAGGTGCTCACAGGGCTGTATGTGCACAGCCCAGTGAGGTTGGTAATACTGTTGTTCCTTTTCATGGATGAAGGGACCAGCAAATAGCTAGTAAGTGGCTGATCAGGATCAGAACTTCCAGCTGAGGCACACCACAGGCTGATCTGTTAACCATTGGGTCAGGGCCTCCCAAGTTTGCCTGAAGATAAAAAATCATGTGCACAGTTGTTCAAATATACAGATACCTCGGCCCCAGCTCACACATATGGAATCCTCAGCTCTAGGGTAGGGGCCCAAGAATCTGTATTTTAGGGAAACTTTTGGATGATCTTGTGATCAGGTGACTTTTGAGAACAGTGCCCCAAGAGGAGTGTCAGAGGGCAGTTGCTAGGCAGGGTCTAGCCTGTAGGAGTGGTGGCACTGGGGTTAAGGACAGGTGAACAGGCCTCACTAACCACTACCTGTGCACGTTTCCAAAGCTTTTGATACTCTCATCCATCTGGTCTACCATCTGCTCACTTTGATGGTGGTAACCATAATCACCCCCAGAGGTGGCCTGTCTAGTTCCGGCTGCACCTTTCTGTGTATCAGCTCCTTCCCATCTTGGACCCTTCTGTGAGGCTGTTGTGATAATCATTTTCCTTTTATAGAAATGCAAACAGTGCTTCAAATTAGATCCGTGACTTCCCAAGAATTCCAGTGTTCTTTAGTAGGGGCTTTGGGTCCCCACTTCTCAGGCTGTTCCCACCATAGTGCACTGCCTCAGCTCCCTGGCCAGAGATGGTGGGGTCTGCACTTTGCTAGGGTGCTCTATCCTTTCCCAGAAGCACAGATGCTGGCACTTTAGGGATGAATGAAAGTCTCTTTTGGAGTTTTGCACATATTTTCTTCTCTTATCAGCTCCATTTTCAGATTTATTGATTTTGTCTTTTTTAGCTTGCGAGATAACAACATCTCAGACCGAGGCATCTGCAAGCTTATTGAACATGCTCTTCACTGTGAGCAGCTACAGAAATTAGCGTAAGTCAGGCTGGGCTGTGGATGCTGGGCCCTTGGTCCCCCAGCCTCCCTCCAGGCTTGCCCGCCTGGGCAGCTGTGAGTGAATGAGCGGCTGGGGTGGGGGATGTTTTCATGACTGGAGGGTGCAGGTAACTCCTGTCTGGAGGGAATGGGCAGCCCTGGTTTGGTGCTCACTGTCCACTATGTCTTCTCACCCTGTCTCCTCTCTTCCGGAACTTAGTCTTTTCAACAACAGATTGACCGACGGCTGTGCACACTCGATGGCCAAGCTCCTTGCATGCAAGCAGAACTTCTTGGCATTGAGGTGAGCCTGGCACGTCTCTATTCCCTGGAAACTGTTTTTTTCCCCCTTACCTGAATCAGTCTAGTCTGGTCTGGTCTCTGCCCTGGCCTGGCCCACACTGGGCTCATGACCTCCTGATGAATACAGGGACAGTGTCCCATTTTGACCTTTAGCCCTTAGGGCGAAGAAGTGTTTCCAGGTTCTTTTCCTTCCCTGTGTCTAAGAGTGTCACAAGATCCTCTGGCGTTGCAGAGTTCCCTATGCGCATTGAGCATGTCCTGCTGGGGGAGTCACTTGCCACCCATCTATGGCGGCCAGTTGTCCAGTCTCCCAAAAGGTCCTTTCACCGCTCAGCATGTGTAAGGTTTTCATTCCCATCTGGGAAGTTTGCATTTCTGTTGCTCCAGAGCTTCCCAGACTCAGCCGGAGTCTCTCTCCTACCTGACACCATTAAATTGCCTCTCCAGCTGGTCCCTGCATTGGCCTGACTTCTCTCTCTCTCTCTCTCTCGGATATTCTTGCCTCCTGTAATTTGTGAGGCAGTAAAAGAAGACAAAGTGAAGAACTGCTTCCATTCATTCTTTCTACCTGCTGAGCTGGGTTTGGTGATGGGAGCTATCATTTTAAAATTGTTGGCCATGAAGCTCAGTCTCAGCCAGGACTGCTGAGGCCAAGGCTACAAGCGCCACTTTGTACAAAGGACTCTGCTACCACCACTTTCTCCCCTAGACTCACAAACCTGAAGAGGCCGTGGCCAGACCTGGGCTGGCCCATCTCCCCAGGAAGGGTTGTGGGTAGCACAAGGGTGCCAGACTCAGAACTGGAGGCCTGGGTTTGCAGCCAGTACATCATTGTTGTTGAGAGCAGGTGGCTCTGGATACAGTCTGCCCAGGTTTGAATCTAGGAATCCTGAGATTTGAGTCCTCATTAGCTGTGTGACTTTGGGCCAGCCAACGTCTCTGTGCCTTCTGTAAAATGGGGATAATACGTGCCTCATAGGTTGCTGTGATGATTGAGTCAATGTAAATAAAGAGCTGGCACAGCATAGTAAGTGCTTTATGTAGTAACCAGTGGCCAAAAGATCATGGTAAATCACATAAGCTTGTTTATCCTTACGTTAGTCTAGTCCTCCAAGAGGGGATTAGACAGGCAACAATTTATTAAGGAAAATGCATATGAAGGGAAATGGGGAAGGGAGCTGGGGGCTGGCCCTGAGTGAAGGAGAGAGGGAAGGAAGGAAGGTGGGGAGGAAGCACTTTGGACTTCAGTGCAGCTCTAAGAGATTTCAGCAAGGCTCTGGGGAGTCCTTGAACCAAATTCGCCTAGCAGGGGTGTCTCATGTCTCTGTCACTGGCTGGGAATAGCCTGTGGGAAGTGGGCCTTGGTGCAGACACCATGACGTTAGATTTTGGAGCACAGCAACTGAGTCCCTTAGTTAACTACAGGGAGCTGAGGTTGGAGATCTGAGAGGTGCATTTTTATGGCCACCACACCCCTTCTCGAAGGGGATAATAATACCTGCCCTTCAGGATTGTCATGAACTGGAGTGCCTTAAAGTTCTTTGAAAAGATGAAAGCATATTATTATTCCAGGAAGCCTGGGGTTGTGGGTGAGAGTTCTGGGGACTTTTCTGAAATTCTCTGCAGTGTCTGGATTTGGCTGGTGCTAGAGCCTTTCCTTGCTGGGATCCTCCCTCTTCCCCCCAAGCCTTGGGGCCCCTCAACCTCCACCTCCAAGACTCAGTGGCATTCCCTCCTCTCTCCCAGCTACCTGGGCCTGCCCCAGGTTCTGCAGAACAGGTGACTGCTAGCTGCAACAGGTAGCCGTGCTGGGAAGGCCTAGAGGGTGGCTGAGACTGAGGGAAATGTGTGACAGTGAGTCATCCTCGCTCCCCTGGGGAAACCACCTCCCAGGACAGCTGCCTATTGTGGCTCCTTCCCTACCTGTCACACAGCTTTGCAAAACAGCCCCTTCCCCTCTTTGCTGGTGGAAAACAAAGTTGCCGTAGCCATTGGGTAAGTTTGACCCAGCAAGAACAGCATAAACCACAGCTGCTCCACCCAGGGAGGGGTCCTCAAAGCTTTCTTCCCCGCCCAGTGGTGGTGACAGTCCCCTGCCCTCTGCTGTGCTCTCTCAGCCTCCTCTGTCTTCCCTTCCAGGCTGGGGAATAACCACATCACCGCGGTGGGAGCCCAGGTGCTTGCCCAGGGGCTCCGAGGCAATACCTCCCTGCAGTTCTTGGGGTAGGTTGGATTCCAGGGCACAGGGCCCTGCATGGACAGGTTTGGGGCATTTCAGAATTTGGGGGCAGGTGAAACTCTTCAGCCAGAAGGCTCCAGAGGTAGCCCAGGCTCCAGTGGGGAGGGCGAGTCAGGGAGAGAGTGGGTGGCCCTTGGCTGCCTCCTGAGTTTGCTCTCTTACCTGGTAAACAGGAAGTTAAGGATGTCAGGGTTGGGGGAGGACAGTGCCCTCAAGCTGGTGACAGGAAGCTTCGGGCTGGTTCTTGGGGTGCTTAGAGCTGTGCTTTGACTGCACATTGAAACCACTTGGGAGCTTCTAAAGAACACCATTGCCTGGGCCCCATCTCACACTAATGAAATGAAAATATCTAGGTGCGGGGCCCAGGTAGCAGGAATTTTAAAAAGCTCCCCGGGGACGTGCAGCCAGGAGTGAGAGCCCCTGATCTAGGAAAGAGAAAAAGTGGGGAGAGTAAGAAGGGACCCAGGATGGGAGAGGCTGTCCCAGGTCCTTCAGGGCTCTTGCTTGCTGTAGGGCCATGACAGGAGAGGAGTCCCACAGACCACACGGCCCCAGAGGGGGCTTTCTCTGTTTGCTGGGCACAGCAACTGTCCCCCAGGGTTGCACCCATCCCCAGCAGTCCCTTTTCTGTCTGGTCATGCACTGGTGTGAACTGGGATCCACTTGACAATAACTGGGGTTTTAGAACCCAGGACTCTAGGAACAGAGAATTAACCCCAGGGCCCTGGTGTTCTAACTCATTACACAGATAGATAAGTTGCTCACAAGCTCAGTTTGAGCCAGGAGTAGGACTATGTTGCTCCAGAAATCAGCACCATTTTCAAATTGCATTAGTAGCAACAGAGTCTAGAACAAAGGAGACCACAGCCCCACTGAGCTTTCTTCTGCTTGAGGTCACATCTGCCGCATCTGGGGCTGTTTAGTTCTCTTTCAATACATATTTGTTAAGGCACCTTCTGTACTAAAACCCCCAAACACTACTGTATGATATAAACTGTTCTGTAAGTTGCATTTTTTTTTTTTTGCTTCACTATATATTTTAGGCATCTTTTCAGATCACTATGACCTCATTTTTTAAAGAAGAGCTGCATAGTATTTCAATGCATGGGTGTATGTAATCTAACTGTTCACCTGTTCATGCACACTTAGGTTGTTTCCAGGGTTTTTTTTTTTTTTTGCTAATTCAGTGTCATATCCTCAAGCACAAAGCAGTGTTGGCACATGGTCAGAGCTCAATAAATATTTACCTAATAAATGAAAGTGCAGAGAGCATCCTAGTTCAGCTATCTTTGCTCACTTGTGCACATACATGTCCAGGGAAAGTCCCCATATGTGCAATAGTCAGGTCAGAAGGTATGAGCTGGGCTCCACCTTTTGTAAAGGGATGTTTTTAAACTACAGTGAATCAGAGGAGACCACAGAAGGTGAGAGAGTTAGATACCATGAAGGAACTGGGAATGTTAACAAGGAACAAGAGATAAAGATCTGGCTTGCGGAAGAAGAGTTAGTTTTGTTCTGGATGGTCCCAGAGGACAGTTACAGACTGTGGGTGGTAGTTAGTTACCTGGAAGCAGATCTGAACTAAATGTCAGGAAAAATGTCACAACCATGTGAATTGCTGTTGAGAGAGAGTTCCCCCATCCCGGATATGGTATGGGCTGGGTGCATCTGTGCTATTCTTTAAGTGTGTAATTTAGAGCCACTGAAAAATGGCTTGGTTTGGTTATCCCACCAAAAAGATGGAGGCAGGCCCACTTTTCTGGGATTGAGGTGCCCCAATGAGACCTCTCTGGAATTGGGTGGTCCTGCCCCTCTGGGGCTGCGGAGAGGAGCACTGTCAGCACATCTAGAACACATAGCAAGTACTCACTATCTGTTGATTCTGTTGGCCTTTGTAGGTTCTGGGGCAACAGAGTGGGTGACAAGGGGGCCCAGGCCCTGGCAGAAGCCTTGGGTGATCACCAGAGCTTGAAGTGGCTCAGGTAAGCTTCAACATCTGTCCTGAAGTTGTCATGGGGGGAAGCCAGGTGAATAGAGAGGAGCTTGGGCCAGTTTTGAAGGTCTTTGAACTTCATTTCTACTCCTACTTTAGGCAGTGGGGTGAGAAGGAAAGACCATTGTATTTGGAGTCAGGGCACTTGAGTCTTTCTAGGTGACTTTGAAGATGTCCCTTACCTTCTTGGAGTTGACTCTCTATCTGTAAATTGAAGATCTTGGGCTGGATCAGGTACCATTTTATCTTAAGGACCAACTCCAATCCATTGGTGGTTTCTTCCCAGTGCAACATGTTGGGAAAGATTCTAAGGCTGCTCCTGGGCTTAAAGAACTCTATAATCAATTAGTGATGTCTGAAAAGGAGCAGATTAGGAGAGTTGGGCTATGCGTGCCATGCATTTTGCTCTTCATAGGTTGGCTTATCTCTGAGGTCCTTCCCTGCTTTGACATGTTTTTGTTCTATGATTATGTCCAGCCTGGTGGGGAACAACATTGGCAGTGTGGGTGCCCAAGCCTTAGCACTGATGTTGGAAAAGAACGTGACACTAGAAGAACTTTGGTGAGTTTGGGGGACTCCCTGCTCTGGGGAGGCAGATAGTGGCCTTTTCCCTGGCCTCATTGGGAATAGCTGCTTAGATAAGACAAAGGTAGATGATTGATTGTGTTTGTCTTTACATGTACTGAGTGGTATGAAGCTTACAGAGCCTGGTATATAGGTGCTAGTTCTTTTTGTTTAGTTATAGTCATTGGTTTTCTGGTTTGTTTATTGCCTCCGTGTGGCATAATGGTTACGAGCATAGACTGTGGAATCAAGCAGGCTGTTGATCCCAGGCAAGTTAAATAACAATCTCTGAATCTCAGGTTTCTCACCCACAGAGTGAGGGTAAGAATGCTTCCAACTATAAAAGATTTTTGTAAGACTTAAATAAGGTAATTCCTGTGAAGAGCTTAATATAGTGCTTGGCATATGTGTAAGCACTCCAAAAATCTTAAATTATAATGATGGCTGGGTCACTACTGCTGTTGCTGCTGCTGCTTCTACTACTACAGCTGCTACTAGTACTATGACTACAATTACTAGTAACATTTTGTTATTGCAAATGAATTTGAGTTCCTAAGAACACTGGGTATTAGAGTCAGTTTGGGGTAGTTGAGAGATGAACCATGAATTGTGCTTATACAGTTGACCTGAAGCTGATTCCAAGTTTTCCATTCTTTAGATGTCACTAGTTTAGTCTTCTGTCATGTTCTGGGCTTTATCAGATTATATTAGGGAGATAAAATGCTGAATGTTTGATTTTTCCAGGAAGCAGAATGGCACTGAAACATATGGGTTTTGCCACAAAACAGATATTGTGGATGGGCCTTGGCTGCTGGCAGGGCTCACTAGCTCTGCCAAAGTACCATTGATTATATCCTGATTGGATTTTGTCACTTGGAACTCCTCAGTACAAAGGAACACCTCACTTTGAGTGTATCCGTTATGGCTACTGTTAAAAAAGTACTTTAAACATTAAATTTAGAAGACTTTATTTGAGCAAAGAATGATTCATGAATAGGGCAGCAGTCAGAACCCGGAGAGATTCAGAGAACTCTACCCAGCAACGTGGGGAGGCAGTATTTGTAGAAAAAGGGAGTACAGAAACAACCTGATTGGTTACAGCTGGGTGCTTTGCCTAAATAAGGCAAAACGTGCCAAATAGGGCATGGCATAATGATGCATTTGTCTTATATGGACCTGGTCTGATCAGTTGGCAGCCTGTGATTGGCTGAAGCCTGGCTGCTTTGACTGGCTGAAGCTCAGCTATTTGTTACAAGAATATATTCCTTGTTAGGTTGCAGTTTGTTTACATAGTAAGTTAGGTTGCAGTCTGCTACATAGGGTACTGAGGCAGCTTTAGGCCAAATTTAGTTTAATATAACACTACCTTAGGCTGTAAGTGATGGAAAACCTCCATATACAGAGGCTTAAACCAGTAAAGGGTTTGTTTTTTCATGTGCAGGCAGTCTGGAGGTAGGCAGGCAGGGCTGGTGCAGTGGCTACCAGAGGCCAGCAGGGGTCTCCACCCTGTCTCTCTCTATTTCTGTTCCATCATCCTCAACCTGTGGCTTCGTCCTCCCGTTGCCTCATGGTCACAAGACGGCTGCTCCTCCTACAGCACTCTTCTGCATTCCAGGGTTCAGTCTGTGCACCCTAGGGGTGAAAGGCACAGGCCATCTGGGTCTCTCCCCTTTAAAAAGCATTCCAGGAGGCCCCACCTGTCAACCTCCTCTTATGTATCAAGGGCCAAGTGTGTGTCACATGACAAATGGCTGCAGCAGAGAGTGGGAAGTGTAGTTTTTTTAACCAAGCACAAGGCTGCCCCAAACAAAATGATGCTTCCATTAATAAGGAAGAAAGGGAAAGTGGGTCCTGGGTAGCTGGGGCATGAGGGAACTTACTATGTAGAAGAGCCTTGCAGTGAAATCTCTTGGAAGGCTGTTCCTGGAACTGAGAATCCTCATTTCCTACTTTGTCTGTTCTTACTTTATACATAAATTTGGAGTTTCAGATGCTGGATTTTCTAAATGACGGACATGTGGGTTAATCTTTATTGACATCATCTCCCGTAATAAATGTCATCATATCAGCGGGATTTTCTCTCCTGTTCTTGCCAGCTTGGAGGAGAACCATCTGCAGGATGAAGGTGTGTGTTCTCTTGCGAAAGGACTGAAGAGAAATTCAAGTCTGAAAGTCCTCAAGTAAGGAACCCATATGCAGGAGCCTGGACAATAATGACTGGTCATGGGAAAGGGCGTTTCTAAATCACAGATCTGGGCAGCTTCCCAGCCTGGGTCACTCACACGAGGCAGCCTGGTAGCTCATGTTGGTCTGGATAGAGAAGGATTCCAGTGCAAGGTGTTTACTTGGGAGGTGATCCCAGCACACACTGGGGAGAGAGTAGTGAAGTGAGGTGGTGAAGGGAAGGGAAGGAGCTCAATACTGCAGGGCACTTCAGGAGCCAGTGTAGAACACACTTGGTCACCTACCCAACCAGGGACGAGGAAGGGGATTTCATCCATCACCTGCCTGTCCTTCATATGTTTAGGTATGCTTGTGGGGAGATTAATTCTCCTGCACTTCTAGCTTCTCCCACATGGCTGAACACACTCTTGGAGTCAGGAGAACCCAGGCAGAGAGAGCAGGTCTTTCCAGCAAGCAGCCCTCAGAGTTGGAGGTGAAAGCCAAGGGAGCATGGACGGGCAGGTTGCCAACAGCATCTGCTATGTGGATTACAGGAAATGTCCCTCCCTTTTCCAGGGACATCCTTGGCCCAGGCAGGATGGCTATTTAGATGGTCACCTCCAGTGGTTTCTCTTGTGTTAGGCGGCCATGCGTACTTGCATTTATTCATGTGTGCATGCATTCATTCATTCGGCATGCTGTCACAGATTCATTTATGCATACTTCACCATCGTGTGTATTCATACAGAAAATATTTCTCGGGCACCCATTCTGTGCCAGGCACTATTCTAGGCACTGAGGATAGAGTGGTAGAAAGAACCGAGCAGCCCCTGTCCCCAGAGCTAATTTCCAGTAGGGTAGACAGATCATGAGCAAACAAACAAACAAGATCATTTCTGGTCCATGAGGAAGATGTGACAGGGAGAGGGTGGAGTTGCTGCTGCTTTGGCAAAGCCTCTCTGAGAAGGTGGCATTTGAGTTGAAACCTGACCAACAAGAAGGCGCCTTCCATGCTGAGGTCTCAGGAAAGCACATTCCAGGGGGAGAACGACAAGTGCAAAGGCCCTGAGGCAGGACCGGGTTTGGTGGTGTTGAGAACAGAACTGTGCAGTTGGAATGTGCAGGAGGAGTGGGGTGGGGAAGGGGTGGGGGAGCAGGCCACACAGGCCTCAGAGCCATGGGAAAGATTTGGGGTTTTACTCTAGGGGCTTTGGGAAGACTTTGGAGCATTTTGATCAGGGTAGTAATGTGATCTGATCTACGTGATGAAAGGATCATTCTTGCTGCTTTGTGCAGAAGGGATGGAAGAGGGGTAAGACGGAGGCAGGGAGACCAGTCAGGAGGCTCTTGCAGTCCTCCAGGGAGGAGTTGGAGGGGGCTTGGATTAGGCCGAGGGCAGCAGAGACTCCTGGTGAAAGATTCTGCCGGTGTAGAAACTGGAGAAGTGGGCAGCAGCAGCAGAGGGTGCAGAGGTGATGGGGTGGGGGTGTCTGTGGCTTCCTCTGGTGGTGGACTCAGGGGCCAGCGAGACCAGTCAGGAGGCTCTTGCAGTCCTCCAGGGAGGAGTTGGAGGGGGCTTGGATTAGGCTGAGGGCAGCAGAGACTCCTGGTGAAAGATTCTGCCGGTGTAGAAACTGGAGAAGTGGGCAGCAGCAGAGGGTGCAGAGGTGATGGGGTGGGGGTGTCTGTGGCTTCCTCTGGTGGTGGACTCAGGGGCCAGGGACTCGTACAAGGAGAGAGGTGGTGGATGTGAGCAGGAGCCCACCTAGCAACCATGACAGACTTGTGTTGGTGCTCTCTGAAGCTGGTGCCAATGGTCTCATTTCATCGAGTCTCAGGGCATCATCGGTTGGCTCCTTTTGCTAGAGAAAGGTGGCATCTGCCCTGGCAAATGTGGTGGAGGAAAACACTTGCCCTCAGAGACAGGCAGACAGCTGCCTCTGTGATAGTGTCAGCTTTGTGGCCAGACTTTTATCTACTCTGGTGATGTTTGTTTGTGTTGCTTTGCAGGGGCTAGGAAGTTACCAAATGTTTGGGGAAAACACTTTCACCCGTCACTTGGCTAGAAGTGGGCTGGGTGGCCAGGGCGAAGCTTGGATTTGTCCCAGCTGAATGCCAGCTTTGCACACAAGGGGGCCTTTGGCAATATCTAGTCCCTTATTGACCAGATGTGGGTGTGGCCATTTGATCTTCCCTCATTGTCACAGACTTATCCCACTTGACCCCAACAGATGACAGGCAATGATGGTGGAGGTTGTCCCATGCTCCCTTGTCACCAGCCTTATTAGATGGCACTGCTTAACTAGATAAACTAATCGGTGAATGGAACAGAGAGGGGTGCATATCACATAAGCCACTGGGGCTTTGTTGATGAGCTCATTGGGAATCTCAGGAAAGCGACATATCTACAGGGCAGGTGACTGTCAGTGAGCTGGCTTTAACTGGACAGGCTTAAGAGGAACACCAAGCATCCTTGAAGCTCACCCTTCCGTCTTCTTCTCCAGGCTGTCCAACAACTGCATCACCTACCTGGGAGCAGAAGCCCTCCTGCAGGCCCTTGAAAGGAATGACACCATCCTGGAAGTCTGGTAAGCCCCCTGGGCAGGCCTATTACCTCTCTGAGCCTCAGTTTTCCTATCTGTAAAATGGGGTGAAGAGAGAGAGGAACAAAAGAATTTTGAAGATCCCTTCTGACTCTGACATTGTGTCATTCTGCATTGGATCTAGTTCTCTGTCTGGCCAAGAGGACTTCACCTAAGCAGGGACTGATGTTTTCATTTTTAAATCACGACTATTCAGAAACATCTCCATTCTAAGCAATAGGGTAGGAATGGGAGGTGTAGTTGAAGAATGAAAACAGGAGAAAAGGACTCAGCTCCTGCCTCCCTGGGCATTACATCTGCCTTCACAGGTCAAGGATGTTGTATCAGACCCTCTGCAGTTGTGGATGGATGTTATACAGGTGGGAACTGTTGCACAGCATATCTGAATCTAAATAATTCAAAGCTGTAGTTGTTCATGTATTTGAAAAAGGCATCAAGTCACAACTTCAAATATTTGTCCCTGTTTCTAGGGATCTATTTCTCACTCAGATAATAAGTAGAAAGGTTTCCCCTGGTCTAATATGCTACGAGTGAATGTTACTGTATGTGTTTCAGGCACTGGGCTAGATACCAATATTTAAAAACTAAGAGATTTCCTATAAAAAATTATATTTTTATATTTCAAAAGAGCTGGCAACCCTGGACCTCATTCACAATGCCAGTAATTAACCAGAAGAGAGGAAGGGCTGACCCTTCTCAGATGGGCAAACCCACCTTGGCTGAGTGCAGACCCTCCAAGCCCATTGTCTTAGACCAGGCACCTTTAACTCCTCATCCCTGTAAGCTTGACCCCACTCTAAATATGCAGAACTTGTCTCTCTCTCAGAAGAATGCCAAAGCAGCAGCAAACATAGATATCAAATGCTGAATTTAAAAACAAAAACTTCTGAAAATTGTCCTGTGATGGAGAGATTTTTCTTTCTGTATGACTGTGTGATTCCAGTAGCCTGTGAGATAATCAGGGCCTGTATAGGGTGTGGGTTTTTGTTTCTGTTTGAAACCATTGCACAGTCCTAAGAAATGTCACATTCTGTGTCCGGGGAGCAAGCCAGCATCAGGTTGATATTTAAGGGTTCTGATGTTATTTGCTGCCTGTTGATGGAGCTTGAGAAGGCATTAGGACTTGCTCATTGCGTTCTTAACAGATTCTGTTGTTGCTTTAAAAAGAATTGCCAGCCTTAGGGAGCATGTGGCTGGCTGGGTCCAGTGTTGTGGGCTCTCTCTCTGCAGAGTCACGGAGGCTTGTTCATCAGGCAGAATGATTCATGAGCTTCCCTGGATGACAGAGGGCAAAAACAGCACAGACTTTCCTCCTGGGAGTGAGCCCCACAGCTGAGCCATAGGGTCATCCCATCACAGGCAGGAGTTTAAAAAGTGGCAGCTTCCATTGGAAAGCATGGCTCTAATTTTGTCTCACTCAGATCTCTCTTCACTTTATCTCCCTTAGGCTCCGAGGGAACACTTTCTCTCTAGAGGAGATCGAGAAGCTCAGCCAGAGGGACACCAGACTCTTGCTTTGATGTATCTGGGCTGACGTTCATCTGTTTGTTTGTGAGCAAGCTGTGGGTTTGGACCCCAGAAGCTGGATTTCATCTGGCAGCAGCCTGTTCAGTTTGAGCTCTGTCCTGCCCAGGGCTGAATTCATTTTCTGGGAGCACAATAGACCCCCTTCATTCTGGCAGAGGAAGGAGCATCAGTGCCTTGCAGAGTAGACTTTTTCCAAGCTACTTTGCCATGACTTCTTCCCATATTCAATCCATGGGACCCACAAGAGGGGCAGCCCCTCCTCCATAGTACGGGGCTGGCCTCCAGCTGATCCTCCAGGGTTCTGATGTGGGTCAGTGGGATGTTCACCGAGTGTCTGTTGGTGTAGAGACCTGGACCTACGTGGAAGACCCCTCCCCCTCCTCTCATGAAGAGGAGTATTCAAGAAGCAACTTTCCACCATGTCTCAACTCACAAGTCATCCATCCAGACCATTCCCCACCTCAGGTTTCTCCACTCACCCTGGACCCTGCACATGGTACTTCCTCTGAGCTTGAGATGTGGAATATGAGTGTTCTCAGCTTCGATATTTCACTTATAGCACCCCCAATCCCAGCACCCAGGGTGGAAAGGGCTACTATTGACTCTGCTCTTCTTTCTGGTGCTTAAGACATTGTTGGGAGGGGACATGTGACAGTTGTTTGTTCCCCAAGACATTCTAGATTTGCAAGAAAAGTATGACCACACTCCAGCTGGGATCACACGTGGACTTTTATTTCTGGTGAAATCAGTTACTCTTCAGTCAAGCCTTTGGAAACAGCCCACTTAAAAAAGCTCCAAATGCAGCTTTTTAAAATTAATCTGGGCTAGAATTTCAAACGGCCCCACTAGGCTTCTGGTTTATGCCTGTGAATTGAACTCTGACAACAGACTTCTGAAATATATCCATAAAAGACAGTTTCATTTTATTTGTGCCAGAATGCTTTAGGATATATAGCTATGGACTGAAAGTTTACAGGGGCAAAATCAGGCCCTTCCTTCTAAGAAAAGTCTTCCTGGATTTTTCAACATGATGCATGTTGAAGCCTTTGTAAATTGTCGGATGCTGTGCAAATGTTATTATTTTAAACATTGTTATGTGTGAAAATTGGTTAATATTTATAAACTACTTTGTTTTATTCTCCCAAGTTCATACTTTTATAGAAAACATGACCATGAACTTTATGCTGTAAATAATCACAGAGGAGAAAACTATTGAGTCACCAAGGCTATCTTCATTGTGACTAAACATTTTTAAATATTTTTAAAACTTGTCAAATTTTAGAGCACAATTTTCTACTTGAAAGGGGGTGGGGTGGGGATGATGTTTTCAACCAGATAATTTATTGCATAAGGCCAAAGCAATTTTTAGAAATAGCCTGGCCATCAAAACACATTGGCTTTGGCTTATAAAAGTCTAACCCAGAGTGAAGTTTTAAGCTGTGCAGGAGCCTCATGGTGCCCAGGCTGAAAAGCTGCAGCAAATGTGAAAAGGCCCCTGGGTCTCCTTCAGTTCTCTCAAAGTGGCTCCAGAGTCTTTAACAGGAGAAGGTTGGAGAAGATTTGCATACAGCTCTCCTTTGTGCATAGCTTCCCATGCAGGACCTGTGTTGAAATAATTCTTAGTTGCATCTAATGAGCAAGGGCTCAGGTGGCTGCTCACCAAGGTGACATCCCACTTGCTGGGAAGGTTTTGTGTGTGTCTGGCTCGCTAAGTGCTATGGCATCTCCCAGGGCTCCTGCGTGTTAGCTGGTCTGTGGGGTCTCTGTTGCTGATGCTCTGTTCTGTCCAGAACATTGTTTCTGCTCTAGAAGATTAGGAGAAAGGTGGAGATGGGTTTGCTTTCTCTGAGGAGTAAATGCAGCACCCCATTTGCATAGCACCATGTTGGGTTGTAAATTCATTTTCCTTAAATTCATTCAGCAATGATTTATGAACCAATTATGATAGGATGATCCATGGATGTACAAAACAGACATGCGCCCTATCCTCAAGGCACTTAGGTGAGGGTAGAAGGAGACAGCAGGGAGAAAACAAGTAAAGTGAAAAATATAGAAAATAAAGTCCATGGCAGTAAGTACTAGGAATGAAATAAACAAAGGTACAAGATAGAGGAAATCTTCTTCAAACTGTTGGGGGGTTGGGCTGAGACAGGTTATCTGAGGAGGTGCCAGGTAAACTGTGTCCCCATGAATGAGAAGAGGCTGGCCATGCAAAGAGCTAGGGGGAAGCTGGGAGCATTCTGGTCACAGGCAACGAGGTGTACAAAGACCCCCATGGTGGGAAAGAGCTTGGTGTGTATGGCAGGCTGAATAATGACGCCCAAAGATATGCAGGTCCTAATCCCTGGGACCTGTGAATGTTACCTTACATGGTAAAAGGGACTTTGCAGATATGATTAAGTAAAGGATCTTTAGATAGGGAGCTTATGCTGGATTACCTGGGTAGGCCCTAAATGCAATCACAAGTGTCCTTATAAGAGTAAGACAAAGGAAGATTTGACAGAGGAGAAGAATGCAAGGTGACCACCAAAATAAGAGGCTACCCTACTGGCTTTGAAGGTGGCAGAGGGGCCATGACCAAGGAATGCATTTCTAGAAGCTGGAAAAGGCAAGGAAACAGATTCTTTCCTAGAATATCTGGAGGGAGCGTAGCCTTTCTTGCCTGCCTTGGTTCCAGCCCATTTTGGACTTCTGGCCTCCAGAAGTGTAAGAGAATACTGTCATTTCAAGCTACCAAGTTCCTGGTAGCAGTCATAGGAAACTAATACAGTATGTTTGAGGCAAGCAAAGGGGAGGGTGTCATTAGATGGGTTTGCAGGGGCAGGTAGGGCCAGTTCATGAAGCATCTTATTGGCCATGGTCAAGAGCTCAATCTTGATCTTAGAATAAGGGCAGGTCATTGGAGTGTTCTAAGCAGGGGGCATGTGACCCAATGTATGTTTAAAGATCTCTTGCTCCTAGGTGGAGATGGGACTGGAGTGCATAGCAGTGGGGATGGGTGGAAGAGGAAGTGGGGAGACTGCCTAGGAGCTATTACAGATGAGAAGCAGTTGGCAGCCTAAGGTATTAGCACTGGAGGTGGAGAAAAGAGGATGGGTTTACAAGTGGACTGGATGAGAGGGATGAAGGAAAGGGAAGAATCAAGGATGACTCATAGATTTCTGACTTGAGTAACTTGGGGACTGGGGTGGGAAACAAATTTGGAAGTGGAAGGGAGAGATTTTTGTTTTGTACTGTCAAGTTCGAGACACCTAAATGGAGAAGTCAAGTGGAGACGTCAAGTTATGATGTGAGTCTGGAGCCTGTGGGAGAGGTCATGGCCAGAGATTACAGCATGGGTGTCCTCAGCATCAAAATGAGAATGAAATCCCTGGGCTTGGGTGACATAATCCTAGGAGAGATTATGGACAAAGAAGAGATAAAAAAGGCCCAGGTAAGGGTGGTACTGAGATCTTGATATGGGATTACTGGCAGAGTTCAGAGTAGGGGAAATTTCATAACTTTCAAAAGCCCAGCAGATACCACTAAAAGCATTCTAGGCCTGTGCAGGTAACTAGTCAACTAGGATTCTTAATCTTAAGGTTCTGTGGTAGGAAGGTCACCTGAAAGGTATGTGTTCATGGCCTGTGGCTTATCCAGGAGCAGACACATTCCAGATTTGTGGCTAAGAGTACATAATTCTTACGCAAACAAAAACAAGGTATTAAAACAGGGGAATTTTCAAAATAGCTTCAGACTTTAATTATATTTACCATCATTCTGGAAGAAAAAAACATGTCAGCGTGTCCTTCCCCCCAACTCCCATAGCACCAAAACAAGATGCTGAAATGAATACACCCTACAGAAATGTGAGATGTGGAGTCGTATTCCAGGCAGGCTGAGTTAAGACCTGAGCTTCATCCCATTATTGTAGCAATACACCTTCAAGCCTCCTTCCAACTCAGGTGATTGGTCCAGCCCGGTGGATGAAGTACACAGCCTGAGCCACTTTCCTTGGAGAATTACGTGCAGAGACTCCCGCTGTGCATATCAGCAATCCAAGATCTTCAGTTTGTCCTTCCCCAAGATACCCCTTTTTTTGCTCCAAATTTAATCACAAGCTATCATCACTTCCTGAACAGTCCACAAATCTGACCCTCTAAGCATTATCCCTCCCCATATCATTCTCCCTGAAAATCCTTCCTCTCAGGAGTGCTACATGTCTTTTTAATTGGAGCAACTTCTTTCTTGACATCTTCAGCTCCGTGCTCCCCTACGTTCTTCCTTCTTACCTGTTCTGCCTCCACCCCCAAGAAAAAAGGGGCCCCCTTGGGACCCACTCTCCCTGGATTCCTGCATCAGTCTCCTGATTGTCTCCCTGTTTCTGCCCTTGACCCAGGGAGTGAGCCTATTAAAATGTAAGTCAGATCAGCCTCTGCTCTAAACTAAACCCTCCAGGACTTCCTGTCTGGTGCAGGGGAAAAATTAAGGTCCCATGCTGACCTGGACCACCCCTGTGTCCTGTCTGGCTACACCTTTGCCATTCAGGCTCCATTTTCTGTGCTTCAGCCACACCAGCTTCTTCGCTGTTCCTTGACAATGCCTAGCATGTTGCCGCTTCCAAACCTTTGCACTTGCCTGTTCCCTCCTATGGGAACACTCTTTTCCTAGACGGTGGTGTGTCTTGCTTCCTCATTTCTTTCAGCTTGTTGTTCTAATGCCATCTCATCAAGGGAGTTCTTCTCTGAACAATCTACCTAAAATAGCAGTCCCCAGCCACTCCTTTCACCCTTACCCTGCTTAATATTGTGTTCTTCGTATTCACCACCTGATACACATTTGTTTTTTCCTTCTTCTAGAATGTCCATGAGAACTGGGACCATACTAACTGCAGTATCTTCAGAGTCTAGTAAGGTGTCTACCACATAGTAGGTGCTCAATAAATATTTTTTGAAGGAATGAAGAATCCCCTCTACTTAAACAGGGCAAAAAATAGAAGTTGGGGCAGATTATAAGAATGAATTGCCTCTCTCCTGACACTGTTAGTGTCTTGGTCCTAAGGGAGGAAGGTTTTCTGGGACATGGGACCAGTCCTAATACATCAACTGCCCCAAATGGGATTTCAGATATAGCACAAAGTCCCAATGAAGAGCATTAAACCCTTTACTCTATGTGTGTGTGTTTTAAAATCAAACATAGAAATCATTTGTCATTGATAATAGCAAATAGTTCAAACAGGAGAGCATGGATTTATAGTTCAGTTGGATTAGTTTGAAGATGATCAGAGTGATCCCTTATATCATACCGAAAAGAGCTTTTAGATGACCAGATTAAAATCTCCCAGACCTAATGTTCAGTTGAACATAGAGTTTCCTTTCCCTAAGACAGAAGCACATGTCTGAGATGGAGGACTCTCAACTCCTCATGCATAGATCGAAACTTTGTGCTGGGCTACGATGGAGAAAGCACCCATCCAGCATCCCAGCTTGTGGGAACGCTTGGCCCAGTTGGCCCCTTGACTTAGAGCTCATTCTGAATGCCCAGGGACATAGGATTTCTGGGAAAATGGCCGGAACCACCTAAGACAGAAGCACATGTCTGAGATGGAGGACTCTCAACTCCTCATGCATAGATCGAAACCTTGTGCTGGGCTACGATGGAGAAAGCACCCATCCAGCATCCCAGCTTGTGGGAACGCTTGGCCCAGTTGGCCCCTTGACTTAGACCTCATTCTGAATGCCCAGGGACATAGGATTTCTGGGAAAATGGCCGGAACCATGGGAAGCTGGATGAGCAACCGGAAGATGCCGTTGAATGAGATAGGGAAAGCAGAAGGATTGCAGCAGCAGTGGGGAATATCAGATTTCACTTTGGCTGTGTTAGTGGTGATACTGAATAGGCTTTAGGATATAAAATAAACACTGAATTTGGCGAAGCTGGAAGTAGGAGGTAGCCTATGGTAGCCATTGGGAAGAACGGGGCAGGGTCTAATCAATAACCGTGACCAGAGCTACTGAGGTTTCCTTGAGTCCTGACTGTGTTACTGTGTCTTAGGACCCTCCCAGGCTACCTGGAGTATATCACCTCCTGGGGAGGGACAGAGCACCCTTCAATTCAATGACTTTTCATTGAGTTTCTGCTGTATGTAATCAGGGAACTGTGCAAGACTGGTTAGAACCACAGTTAACTACCCAGCTTAAAACCCTTCAGAGGTTTCCCACTACTCTTGGGATGAAGACCAACCCCTGGCCCTTCCTGACAGGCCTTTTTGTGCTCACACTGTCTGCGTTCTGCCATTTTCAGTTCCTTCAACGTGTCATGCACTTTCCTGTTCTCTTTGTCTGGAGTGCTCCTCCGCCCCTCACTTCTGACTGCCAGTCATCTTTCCTATCTCATCTTAAAGGTGACTTCCTCAAACAAGACTTCCCTTTTCACCCAGCCACCTTTAATGCATGTTTAGAGAAAGTCCCCTTCTGAAGTTTACCATAACTGCAATTAAGGGATCATCTAATTAGTCCTTTGAAGTTTGCCTTCCTTGCCAGAGGCAGGGGTAGCATTTTCCTTGTACATTGCTGTGTTTCCTGTTACCTGCTCAGTAACCCAAGCACCAGCAGCATGAGGCCAGGGCCAGGTTGGGTGAAGCAGGCTGTGGAGTGATGGATAGACAGAAGTTATCAGTGGGGGCTGGAGCCATCTCCAAAGATCCCTGGAAGAGGCTAGACTTTGGGTCTTACAGAGGGGAAGATTTGGAAGGCAGAGAGGACAGGCATTTCTGTTGCAGAATTCATTTAAACAGAGGTGGAAAGAGCCCTGGCTTGGAATGAGGAAAGTCAGAATCTCAGCCCATCTTCTGGGTGACTGGGGGCACGTTATTTTCCCTCTCTGGACCTTTACAGATCTCCCATCTGTAAAATGAGAGGCTGGTTTATCAAGAATTACAAATATTAGCACCATGACACTATTCCTCCATTTCTTCCCCTGGCAAGCATCTCTCTTCCCTGGGAGCCTGAATACAGCTTCAGTATTGTCTTCAACACAATGTTCTAGGCAGCCATTAACAATTGATAGGAGATGGTAATTGAGATAAGCCCTGTTTGTTGGGCTTGGCTTGGATGAAGATATGTTGGATGACGTCAGGCCCTGGCACTGTCTGATTCAGTGAACGTGTGACAGGAGGACTGAGCGAGGTATCTGACCACTGCTGGTGGGGAAGAAAGCTCTACTGAAGCAGAGAGCTCAGTGGCACCAAACACCGTCATCAGAAAGGACATGAAGATGTTCTAGCTCAAGGGTGGTTGTCAGGGGCCAGTGGATATTGCAAATGAGAGAAGCGGACCAGGGGGATAAAGTAGGGAACGGTGAGGAGTGTGGCAAACTAGAGAAATGGGAGTGCTTATTTTGTCTAAAAGGATTCAAAATATCCCTTCTACTCCTCTTCTCCTTCCTCTTCCTTACTGTATGAGTCAAACAAAAACAGTCTTTTGGCTGAAAATTTCTCCTGTGATCTCTGATTCCTACCAGCTTTATTGGAGAATCTAGATCTAGAGGGGATGAATGTTGCCTAAGCTCACACTGCAAGCCAGGCCTGTTGATTCCCATCATGTTGTTTCCTACTGCAGTGAGGTCATGAAGCCTGGGAAACAGGACAAGGACGGACTAAGGAAGAACAGGAGTGCGTCGAGGCTTAGGTTTTTAAAAGGTGTTCATTTTATTCTGGGTGATTGTGTCAAGGAAAGGGGTGTCCTGTTTACTACTACTGAAAGTAATCAGTCTTATGACTACTTTTATGTACTCATTGGTTTAAATTCCCCAGATCTTCAGAAACGTCACTTTGCACTGGGGAAATTTGTGTCATGATTAAACACACACACACACACACACACACCCCTTCTCCTTTCTCAGTATTAATCACCTTTTCCCATAATTAGTACTTTAGATGTCAAAGGAGAAGGAATTAATTAACAGGAGTATCCAGAGCAGCAAGGCACGCTGCAAGGCTCTGGGACTGATTATAAAAAGCACTTCCTTAAATATTATGAGCACTTTTGGGAATCAGAAACCTCCCTCTAATTGAAAGATCCTTAACTACACCTCAAAGTCCTGGCTGGTGGCCAGGGTGCAGGGCTGAGTGAGGCGGCGTGTGGAAATCCCTTCCTCACCACCCCTAGGAGACCTTCCTCCAAACTGGGATAGGTGGCAACAGAGGTCAGAAACAGCAGGGGTCCCAGGCCGAATCTGAAGGGGAGGAAGAGATTTATCCTTCACTAAGCTCCTACAGCGCGTCCGGAACTTTAATATGTCATTTCGCAACAATCCTGTGAGACAGGTGAGATTATTATTTCCATTTTACAGATGAGGAAATTGAGGCTCAGTGTGGTTGTGAGTTCCCCATTTCACGCGGCGACTAACTGAAAGCGCAAAGGAGTCAAACTTAGGTCTGATTCTAAGGCTTTGCTCTTTTATGGAATCCTGGCATCCTACTCGCAGCTCTCGTCTGGACTGTTCCCCATCCCAGTCCCAAACTCTTTAAGAGTCTTCAGTTTTGACAGCTAAGGCGAGAGCCAAGAGCAGAGGAGCAGAGGTGGAACTGGGAGAAGCACGGCGGCCGGCCCCGGCTCCAGTGTCAGCCAATGATAACGCGGCACCCACCGGCTTCCGTCCAATCAGCCTGAGCTCCCCGCCCCCATCCCACTCTTCTCCGCCCCTCCCGTCCGCTTTCCTTTTGGCTCCACCGAGCTTGACGGAGCGGAAAGTCCCTTCAGCCGGTGCCGGACCTGCAGTCATTGGGGGAAGGTCTGTCACAGGGAGGCCCAATCGGGGCACGAGCAGAAACGCATCTCTGGCTGCGATTGGTTGGCGAGGCGGTTGCTCCCCTCGCCCCCGTTCCCTCCCTCCCCCGTGAGCGGCTCGGAGGCGGGGCAGGTGGGGGCGGGCCCAGGTAGCAGGTTCGGTTGCGCGGGGGCCGCGCGTCGGAGGTAAATACTAGGGAGGTGGATGTGGGGCGCCAGGGCCGGCCCGGGACACGGGCTAGGGAGGCTGGGCAAGGGGTGACGCCCCGCCGCCCGAGGTGAGTGAGCGAGCGAGCGAGCGGCCGGCCGGCC
>NW_007734263.1:42597-54741 GCF_000696425.1 Galeopterus variegatus | reverse complement strand
GGCCCGATGCCTTCGGGCGCCCCTCTCCGGCCTCGGGACGCCTGTAACCGTCGCGGCGACCGCCGGGCCCTGGGCGCCGGCCCGTTAATTTCCCCTGCCCAAGCCGGCCGGGCCCGGGAGGTGCAGAGCCTGCCGACGTCAGCCGGGCTTCCCCACCCCCGGGGCTTCCCACTCCTCCAGCATTCCCGGGAGGGCTCCCGTGTCGTGGTAGCATGGTGGCCGCCGCCGGGACCCCCGGGAGGAGAGAGAGCTTGGTGTGGGAGCAGCGTAGGACGCAGTCTCCCTCTTCTCCGCTCCCCGCAGTTAAAGATGGGGAAACTGAGGCACGGGTCGCTGACTGGCTCCCAACTGCCCCAGTTGGCATTAAGAGGCCCGGGTTCTAACGTTTCACGTCTGTGCCGTGGGGCGAATGGACTGATCGGTTTTGGGGTGTTTGTGGCTCCCGTCCAGGAGGAGCAGTCGGGATTCTGGGCTCGTTAATGGCGTGTTCTGCTTTTTCTTTCAGTTTCCCCCTTTCCCGGGTGAGAATGGTGTTACACAATAATCTGGAGTTCTTTAGTTGGAAGGTGCGCCCTGTTGAGACAGATATTCTTTCTTTCTTTCTGTTTTTCTTTATTATATTAACGATATGAGGGGAAATCGTGAAATCTTGAAGGAAGATGGTGTTCTTGAGTTTGGGGCTCAGCTGGGTCAGCTGCCTGGTTATTCATGTACTTGGCATCTTTTCTATTCCACCCCTTGGCATTTGAATGTTTTAGGATGGTTGTCATCTTCCAGCCACCAAGCCTGTGGCCTTGCAGTCTCCCAACCCCCATCATCCCTGCTACCTTCCTCTCCCCAGTTTTCTCTGGAAAGTTGTGTCTTTAGCTCAGCTAAGGAGCATTTCTACCTTGCTTTTGAATTCAATCTAATTAGGAATCTTAATAAGATTGTTCGTTTTGCAATCATTGGCTCCCAGAGAAAAACCCAGGCCTTGAGAGGGTGTTCATTCAAGTGTTTGCTTTCTGTACACCCCCTCATGCCTCAAGTAGATTGAATGGCCCTAAGAATTTAGCCTGCCATTCCCACTGGGTAGTGGGTGGATTTGAACTAGAACAGTATTAGGAGAAAATAATCTGCTGGAAAAATTTTTAAAGTTCATGTACTATGAATGTTGATAAAACCCAGAATATTCTCTAATGTTCTGCAGCAAAATAGGTATTCTTGTAAAGATGCCTTCCCCTGGTAACTTTTGTGAGGAGCTAATAAGGCCAGGATACTTGTTACGTAAAACAGAAACAGACTTAAGCAGCAATGATTTTTGTGGTCTGGTATGCCTAAACTGTGGTTTTGTTTGATTTAAGTAAGTCTTTAATGCAAGAAGAAAGGAATAATTATCTTATTTATCAAACTATTAGTATTTTGTTCCTGATTTTCACACTATGATCTTAGATTTGTCGAGGTTTTTGGTTTTTTGTTTTTTAGATCAATTATACAGTATAAGCATCATACTTGCTGTTAGGCTCTAGGAAGCTGGTTTCAAATGAACCTCAAAATAATTTGGTTTCATAATTGTGAAATTTTCCTTATTTGTTTCAGCTTATATGTGTAACAAAGTGGTATGAAAATTGACCATGACTTCATTCATCCAGAGAATTAGTGAATTTTTAGGCAAAAGTGATTAAATACTCCCAACACTTGAGTCTTTTTCCTCTCTCTCTCCCTCTCTCTCTGAGAATTAGTGAATTTTTAGGCAAAAGTGATTAAATACTCCCAACACTTGAGTCTTTTTCCTTTCTCTCTCCTCCAGAGAATTAGTGAATTTTTAGGCAAAAGTGATTAAATACTCCCAACACTTGAGTCTTTTTCCTTTCTCTCTCCCTCTCTCTCTCTCTCTCTTTTTTAACCTGAAAGAAACTAATCACTTAAACAGGGTGAGAAAGTGAGATTTTGCTTTTACTGCTATCGCTTGAGTGATAAGCAAGTCCTTCATTCCTTTCTCACGTACTGAATACCTACCCTATGTCAGGCACTGATTTTGGGCACTGGAAATATAAAGATGAAGGACTTGGGAATTTACACTTTGTTAGAGTAGTGGCTAGGTTTAACTTTAGTGAAACGTTACGTTCCTTCTTCTGACATGGACATGCAGATGAAGGAGCCAGACTTTTTTTTTTTTTTTAGCCTTGTAAATCCCACTTGTTTTAGGGACTGTGTACTTGACACACAAGTTACTCTATGAGGAAAATTAAGACAGACTGTCTCTTTTCTGGTCATTCCTATTTAGCTGTTTAGGAATATAATGACTTATTCTTTTAGTGAGAGATGTTCTTTCTTAAAATCATTCTAGCTATCTAGAAGCATTTGGAAAAAGACCCACTTGTCTTCTTCCTTTGGTGTTCACACTGACCTTCCTACCTTTTTGCCATTTATACTTAAGGTCAGTTTTTTAGTGTTATTTTTATTCTGATTTAGATAGCCTTCTGTGGGTTTTAAATCAAGCAGGATATCTTAGGAGATACAAAAAGTTCTTGAATTACATGGGTCTTTGTGAAGTTTTTATGAACAGTATAATCTGATAACTTGAGCATCAAATGACATTGTGTCTCCTGGATAAGTTAACTGTTGTCGATTTTATGTAGCTAATGATTAATGATCATTTGTATTTTTAGAACATGGTAATTCTGATCTTTAATATTTTCAGGTGAAACATTCTTGATCATCTTTCCATTCATGGGAAACTGATAAACATTTGTGCCTTCCCACTCTCATCTTGGTTTAATGACTGTCTGAATACAATTAAATTACTCTTTACTCATGATTCAGACCATCAACAAGCTCAGATAACCAGATACATTTTCAAATCTATGTGATCCTGAACTGTTCCCTGATCTTCAGTTTTGTCAAAAGAAAGACTTCTGTTCAACATGGTTTTAGGGTTAAATATGTTACTGTTTTCCAACTCTTTGATAATCTTCATTCAGTACTTACAGTAATTACCCAGCTTGAAATAAGTAGGATAGTATTTAGATGAGTCATTTGTGATATACTCAGCCTCAGGGTAATTCGACTTGCAAAGTAGTAAGGAATATATATAAATGAAAATTTCTCCCTTCACAGTGACCAGCCCTCTCCTTACCCCCTGCACCTGCCCTATCCTGATTTTGAATTTGGCTGTGCTTCTGCTTCCTTGTGTTGTCTTACTGCTCCTATGATCTTTACTTAAAGGCAGAAGTTGAGTGAACATCGGATGACTTGTGGAAGGCAGCCATCATGTCTTAAATCTGTATTTTTCAGTGTCTAATACTGTATTGAGTATATAAAAATACTAAATCAATAGACCAACCTTCCTGATTGATAAAGAACTCATTTACAATGTGGTTGAAATCATTCCCTTCATGTTATCTTGAGTCACTTTTACTACTTGGGGTCTTTAAGACTTTAACTATTTAACTACTGTACATATCCCCTTGAAAGAAGAATGTTGGCATTATATTCATTTCTACAGTGGGAGGAAATATGTGTTAGCATACTTCTGTTGTAATACTAGTATTTTGAGAATGTTAATGATAATAAGTTTATTATCTTTTATATCTCTAGACTAGAGCCATAAAGTTCCCCATTCAACTTTCTCTATCCCTTGCAATGAAGAGAATCAATTTTTAATATGATAGTTTCAAATCTATTCTTAATGTATTCTTTCTAAAAGAGGAAAGGCCACATCCTTTTTATTTTTGGATAATGCTTTTTAAATATTTTATAACTTTTGCTTTGGCTGTTCTGGTTGTCTAACATGACCCATCCTTTTATTGAGTCTAAGCTCATTCCCACTTTTGCTAATTCAAATTAGAATAAAATTACTGCTCCTTGTGTAGTTCACTTTAAAATATGATAATTGAAACCCACTGTTTATTGCCCTCAACTTTTTTATAAATCAAGTAGTTATATCAATTTTTACTGTGGGCTGTCTCCCTTAAATGATTTGCAAAATGCAATTTGGTAATCAAATTCATTTAAAATATTGTGTCCTAATGCATTACATCTAGTAATTTAGTTTTGTCTTGATAATATTTTATTAGCACTAATGGTTTTTGTTTTTAACTCTGACATGAATTGTTAAGCTAGAGACCCAATAGAGTAGGAGTTGTTGGCAAGTAAATAATTATTAAGATTTGAGTAAGTTTCTGATTTTGATATTTAAAATATCGTTCTTAGGAACTTCTAAAAAGAATTTCTTTTCAAAATAGAATTGCTTTACCTGTTGGCAAGTAAATAATTATTAAGATTTGAGTAAGTTTCTGATTTTGATATTTAAAATATCATTCTTAGGAACTTCTAAAAAGAATTTCTTTTCAAAATAGAATTGCTTTACCTTTAAAAAGTTTTTTGGATCAAAAATGGAAATACATTTTAAAGAGAACCAAAACTACAGTTCACTTTATTGGAAGTTGCTTTTTGACTATCTCAATGTTCTAGAGCAACCAAAATGATATCTGTGCAATAAAGCCTATGCACTTTACTCCTAAAGATCCTTTGAGAATTTTTTTTTTTTTTTTTAAAAGATGACCGGTAAGGGGATCTCAACCCTTGGCTTGGTGTTGTCAGCACCACGCTCAGCCAGTGAGCAAACCGGCCATCCCTATATAGGATCCGAACTCGTGGCCTTGGTGTTATCAGCACCGCACTCTACCGAGTGAGCCACAGGCCGGCCCTCTTTGAGAATTTATATATTCCTTTTTTTGTTATTGTTGCTTTGTTTGTTTTTTTAACACACTAACATATTTCATCATCTGCCTTCTCAGAACTGATTAGAGGCAGTAAGTTGGAAAGCAACAAGGCCGTAAAAGGAGTCAAATGCATACTGCAGGAAACCACAGAAAATGGCTGATTGCAGGGGAAAATGTAGACTGTAGATCTATAGAAAGCAGACACGAGAGCTCAAAAAGCATAATGTAAAGCCTTTTAACAAAGTAACAAAGAGTCTTGCGTATTGAGAGTCACACAATAATTTATATTCACAATGATAACTCAATGATCAAGAAAAAAAAAGCCATTTCCTTGTTGAAAAGTTTAAAAGCATTTTAGTAAAAAATGCCAAACATTTCTTTTTGGTACTTTAAAAGAACAGAGCCAAATAAGGGGCATTGTAGCTGCTTGAGTAGCCCGAGCAGTTTCGTTTGTATGGTGCCAAGATAGACGTATCCACAGGTGTCTTATATAAGTGGCAAGTATAAATTGATCCCATTCCTGCTGAAGTAGACAGTGCCCTCAAGTGGAATTAAAACAAACACATTGCAAAAAGGAAGGAAAAAAAAGGAAAGAAAAAGAAGAAAAAAAAAAAGAAGAGAGAGAGAGAGAGAGAACCACTTCATGCCTCTGTCCTCAATAAATGTTGCACAGATATTTCAGTAATGTTGGTTTGAAGTGTGCCAGACTCTTAGCCTGTTTTGGGTAACCCACACTTCTCATTCTGGCTTGTAGAGGGACAGACTTTAAAAAATGTCACCATTAGGGAATGTCTTATTAATAATTCTTTCTAAAAGAAATGTTACTCTGTGAATAGATTTGGTAGATTGTTTCATTGTTAAGTTAAACGATGAAATGAAATTTGGTTCTTTTGTTTTAGGAGTATTTATTTTTTAATTGCAAGAATAAAATAGATAAATATGATAGTGCTCTATCAGTTGCTGCCATTACCCAGAATAATGGAAATGGATACCTTTGTCTCACTGAAGGATGAAATAAGTACTGTATTTAGAAAACAAATAGCTACATTCTTGTAACAGGGAATACATTGGAACTTTTGTTTTCAACAAAACAGTTATTTAAAATAATGAAGTAAAGTCTCAATTTGAATTAATGAAATTGTGTGATTTTGAGAATCAAGCCACTTAGCTATAGAAGATTATTATTTCTGTAAAAACTTTAAATGAACTGAGAACTTTTCAAAATATTTGAAACTGAAAAAGAAATCTTTTGTGTATTCCTTCCTTGTAAACATAGTTAAAATTGTGGTATAAAAACATTTTGTATTATTTACTGTACGCAATTATATCTCCTTGTTATGCAATCCAAGTTTTGCTGCTACAGGATTGACCTTTAAAATATCTTTAACATAATAAGATTATAATATCTAATATTTATGATTGTGAGAAATTAAATGATAGCTATGATTACTGTGATTAACATTTGCCTATCTAAGGACACAATGTACAAGATGAAGGAAATAAAACTGGGTCAGTTGTAAAATGTTCCATTATCAAAATATGGTATACAGATAAATGAATTGTGGTTAAAGTTGCAGAATGTGATTGATATGATAGCCTTTTTGGTTTGTAAGATTTATGTGTGTTTTGCTCAAATACAACAGCTTATCTTAAGTTAGGCAAGATCCATTAAAAATGCTACTTTTTAAAGTTTAAAAATGTCAGAATATGTGTATAAGGGTAAACTTTAAAATTTTTATTGGAATCTGACTTCATAAATTGCAGTGTCTTGATGGAAACAAACATTGTATTATCTTTGAAGGTACTTTACAATTGGATTTCCTTAATTAAATATGCACAGTTACAGTAGATACAAGTAATATATGTCTTTTAGCCCTTTTAGATATTTTTGGAAATATTTCGTGTGTGTGTGTGTGTGTGTGTGTGTGTGTGTGTTTGTTTACTAGTCAAATGATATTTTTAAGAGTCTTTAACCTTAATTTTAGGTCATGTAGAATGAAGTCTGAAGTTTATTTTTGCTTGTTCACCAGGCATTTCGATTTGCTGTCTTTTTACAGTATGGACACCAAATGGCTAAAAACATGCTTTGGGACTGCCAGTGAATTTATTTTTTGCAGTTTTACAACAAACTTATTGATAGTTCCCTTTTTTTTGAGTTAATATTTTGACATTATTATCACAATGAGTTCAGGCTTATGGAGCCAAGAAAAAGTTACTTCATCCTACTGGGAAGAGCGGATTTTTTATTTGCTTCTTCAAGAATGCAGTGTTACAGACAAACAAACGCAAAAACTCCTGAAAGTACCAAAGGGGAGCATAGGACAGTATATCCAAGATCGTTCGGTGGGGCATTCGAGGATTCCTTCTGCAAAAGGCAAGAAAAATCAGATTGGATTAAAAATTCTAGAGCAACCTCATGCGGTTCTCTTTGTTGATGAAAAGGATGTTGTAGAAATAAATGAAAAATTCACAGAGTTACTTTTGGCAATTACCAATTGTGAGGAGAGGTTCAGCCTGTTTAAAAACAGAAACAGACTAAGTAAAGGCCTTCAAATAGATGTGGGCTGCCCTGTGAAAGTACAGCTGAGATCTGGGGAAGATAAATTTCCTGGAGTTGTGCGCTTCAGGGGACCCTTATTAGCAGAGAGGACGGTGTCGGGAATATTCTTTGGAGTAGAATTGCTGGTAAGTTTGATAAACCATTTTAGTGGGCTGTGCATGTGTGTTTGTGTGTATTTGTATGCACATATGCATTTTCCCCCCTTTAGTACAAAATAAGTTTTCCCAGAAGTCTTCTATAGGTATAGTACACATACTCCTTAGGATTTACTTTTTTTTTTTTCTGACCGGTAGGGGGATTGCAACCCTTGGCATGGTGTCATCCTCACCACGCTCAGCCAGTGAGCGCACTGGACATCCCTATATAGGATCCCTATATAGGATCCCTATATAGGATCTGAACCCACCGCCCCGGCGCTACCAGCGCCACACTCTCCCGAGTGAACAGGGCCAGCCCCCAGGATTTACTTTTTAATGATGAATTGAGTTGATCTAAAGAATGAAATCAAGAAAGCAAACCCATTTACAATAGTTTCCCCTAACCCCCCACAAAAAACCTAGGAATCAATTTAACTGAGGAGGTGAAAGATCTCTACAATGAGAACTACAAAACACTGCTGAAAGAAATGAATGAGGACACAAAAAGATGGAAAGGCACCCTGTGCTCCTGGATTGGAAGAATTAATGTTGTGAAAATGTCCATACTACCCAAAACAATCTACAAATTCTTAAAAACTTTAAAACTATCTGCTATACTTGTAGTAGGAACATACAAATAAATCATAGTTATTGAAGACTTACCAACTCTTAGAAATTTTAACATTGCTTTTATTAAAAATGAGCTTTACTAATTTAATTGCTTCAAAAATTAATTATCTTGTGACATTATCATCTATAGGTTTCTCAGTTCTTCTTAATGTGTGCTAAGTAATGATAACTTAGATATAAGATTTTTCTAATAAGCTGCAGCAATTTAAACTTGCTTATAGCTGTCCCAGATAATATATGTAAAAGTTATCTTGTAATTTATTTCTCCTGGAAAGAAACCCGAGAACTCTGTGATGTGTTTCCAAATTTAATATTAATTCTCAAGAACTTAAATGTCCGTTACATTTTGACGTTCTTGCAAATAGAATTTCATGCCTTGCTTGTGTCCTGATTTACTTTTTTTAAGCAGTGATTGTAAAACAATTGGGGCTTTGAGTCCCAGTTATGCCATTTACTAGCTGTATTGCTGGGTTACTTAACCAGCCCACTTAACTTCTCTAAATCTGCTTCTTCATGTGTAAAATGGTGATAATAGTACATGACTTAAAATGTTTTTGTGATATGTTGATACAAGATTTAGCATATGGTAAGTGCTTGATAAATGGAGCTAACATCACTGTTATTTTAATAAAATTCTTTTATGACAAAATTAATGTTAAAATCACAATGTAGAGTCCAGCCCAGCTCTCTCATAATAGAATTATGGTTTGAGATTATCAAGTAATTTTATTTCAGGATCAGATACAGCTTCTTATTTTTTAAAACATCCTAAATCCAACAGCAACTGCTAATAATTATATTTCTTATTATATGTATCATTTAGAATTTTTCCAAAGTGATTTCTCCAAAATCCCCAGAGTGGATTCTTTTTCCTGTGGATCACCTTTCTATATCCATCTATTTTTCTTTCTCTCTCTGTCTTGAAAACTAGGAAGAAGGTCGTGGTCAAGGTTTCACTGATGGGGTATATCAAGGGAAACAGCTCTTTCAGTGTGATGAAGATTGTGGAGTGTTTGTTGCATTGGACAAGCTAGAAATCATAGAAGATGATGACAATGGATTGGAAAGTGATTATGCAGGTCCAGTGGACACAATGCAGGTTGAACTTCCTCCTTTGGAAATCAACTCCAGAGTATCCTTGAAGGTTGGAGAAACTATAGAGTCTGGAACAGTTATATTCTGTGATGTTTTACCAGGAAAAGAAAGCTTAGGATATTTTGTTGGTGTGGACATGGTAAGAAAATTTTAGATTATATTGTCTTTGTGAACATATGTATTCGTTTTATGGCCAATTTAGTTACAAATTGAACACTTTGAGTATTTAAAATGGACTAATTTGAAATACTTTAAAGAATGTGTTCTAATTTATCTTTGGGAATGGAACATTGAAATGGGACAGTAGTCTAGGTATAGAATTACATTTACTTTTTCCAATTTGAATAAACTGGAATATTGTTATCAGTCTTTAATAATGTTATCAGCCTTATTATGATAGCTGACCAGTAGACCAAAAAAAACAACCCAAAAAACAAGATGCTTTTTTTTTTATTTAGGATGTCACTCATTTAAAACTTTTTTTGTTGTGGTAAATATACTTAACCTAAAATTTACCATTTTAACCATTTTCAAATGTATAGTTCAGTGGCATTAAGTATATTCGCATAGTTGTATCATCACCACTATCTATCTCCAGAACTTTTTTATCATCTAACCTAAAATTTACCATTTTAACCATTTTCAAATGTATAGTTCAGTGGCATTAAGTATATTCACATAGTTGTATCATCACCACTATCTATCTCCAGAACTTTTTTATCATCCCCAACTGAAACTTTATACCTATTAAACAACTGTCCACTCTTCCCACCCTCTGTTAACCACACCTCTGTCTCTGTGAATTTGCCTGTTCCAGGCATGTCATGTAAGTGGAATCATACAGTATTAGTTCTTTTGTTTGTGTCACTCATTTTTAATATTAGCTTACAATTGTATTTATTAATAATGGATAATTCCAATACAGCAAGTCAAATATACCTGTGGTATTAAGAGAATGAGAAGAAAAAGACTGAGAACATTTTTGTCATAGATAGAAAATATGGGCAAAAATTTGCTAGTTATAAAGAAGGAAGTTCATACAGAATTATAAAGCACTAGAATGAGTTAGGAGAGGACATGAGTAATAGGTAGACTGTTGTATAGGTAGACCCTTGTACTCATGATGGGGCTGTTTTTAGTAACAATTTTTATCTGTTCACCTGTACCTTTTGGTTGATAGGGTATGAATGTTCTTAGAAATTCTATTTGATACTCATTAGTTAGTTACTAAACTTACTGTACTCTTACTATGTGAAAAGTTAGAGCCAAAGTAAAACATAAGGATACCTTTTAACCAATATTCTTTAAATATTGATTCAGAATTTACTTAGAGGAGAAATTGTGGGCTGGGTGGGTGGAAGGAAGGTTGGAGAAAGAGGGCCACTGGTCATTGGGGTTAGTCTCCCCTTTTTCAAGTCATTTGGCTCAGTCCCCTAACTTGGCAAAAGCCCTTTAGGCCCTACCCTCCTTAGGTGGCAGTCTAGGGATCCTCTTCTCTACCCAGGGCAAGCTGCCTCAAGGTTTGCCCTGCCAGCTTCTCTCCCTGCCTCTGTCCATCCCCCAGTTGGCTTGTGCAAGCATTTGTTCCAAACACTTCTAGTATGCTCCTTGAGAAGAAAGTTCTAGCAAATGCAATTTTCTTCATTTCCTTTTATTTCCAGGGACATTTTAGCATGCTGTACACATTTGCACTCCTAATCTGGCCCCATGAACAGCACTGTATTAATTGGTGCTAATTTGGAATGTAAAGTAATTAAATATAAAAATCTCTGTTTTGGAGGAAATTCTTGCATATGCATAAAATGACAAAAGAACAATTAAAAAGTTGACTTTCTGTGTACAGAAAGGTCTACAGGAGTTTAAATGGACTATTTAAACACTCAGGGAATACAAAGGACTGATCAGAGCGAGCTAGGGCTAATTAGGGGTGGGTTTCTGGGTGAAATAATGTGTTATTAACAAATCTACCTATGCAAAACAATGTCTTTTTAAACCTCAGTAGATGTTATTCCATAGGCTAGTATTTATTGTCCAGTAAAGTATGAAAAACACTTTTGGTTCCTTGCTCATACATGGATTTACTATAACTTAATTATTGTTGGATCTCATTTTTATAAAAACAAACAAAAAAGCCTTATTACTATGCTAATTATTCCTAATATATTCTTTCTTTCTTTTAGGAAAAATAGTTAAAATTTACTAATGTAAAATATTTTGGAGGATCCTTTTATGAAAAGTGCTTTCATATTTATACTGAGGAGGGTTTCAAAATTTAATCTACTGTTTAATTTCTAGGATAACCCTATTGGCAACTGGGATGGAAGATTTGATGGAATACAGCTTTGTAGTTTTGCAAGTGTTGAAAGTACAATTCTTTTACACATCAGTGATATCATCCCAGGTATGTTTTCTTTATGTCTTATATATTTATAAGGCAGAGTTTCTAAGTTGTTTTTTGTTATGAGGATATAAATGTAAGTTTCAAGATGCATTTTTTGAACTTGACTTTTATATGTGGAATTGTTATTAAATGCAATATACTTTCTTACCCCTAAATGAAAACAGTGAAAATTTTTATTTGTGTAGGGTGTACATTATCGTTCACTTTTTTTTTTTTTTTTTTTTTTAAACCACCTATCCAATCTTAGCAGGGGAGAAAAAGCCCTTTCTGCTAGTTAGAAGGATCAGAAAATGTAATAAATTGCTACCTGTTTGAGTGAGAGCTTAGTTTAAACTAGCCTTTAAACAGAAATTGGTCATCTAATTTAATCTAATCTACTGTGGAGAGAATTCTTGCTTCATGACCTATGAGATCCCTTCCAGTTTTGAGATTATATAATTGATCAGGTTTCATGACCTCTGTAGTCAGAAACAGATCACTCGGGGGTTGCTGGTTAGCTCAGTTGGTAGAGTGTGGTGCTGAGAACACTAAGGTCAAAGGTTTGGATCCCCGTACCTGCCAGCCACCAAAAATACAAAAAAAAAAAAAAAAAAAAAAAAAAAAAAAAAAAAAAAA
>NW_007734263.1:39090-41853 GCF_000696425.1 Galeopterus variegatus | reverse complement strand
CGCTCAGCCAGTGAGCGGGAACCGGTCTGCATGTGGGATCTGAACCCTCGGCGGGAGCGCTACCGCGCCCCCAAGCGGCGCACTGTAGCAGTGCGCCACCGGGCCGGCCCTTAAAAAATTTTTTTTGAGCAACCTTTTATTTTGCCTCAAACAAGTAGCACCTAATAGCTGCTGTTAGGTAATTTACAAATTCCTATTGATAGTGCATCTCCCTGCTCTTAGAATTCTCAGTGATAGGCTAGTGCAGTGAAGCTTACAGAGGCAATCAGAGATGGTGATTCTTATTGAGCATTATGCAACTGTGAATAAAATGTCAGAAAGCCTGAAGGTAGAATAGCCAGAAATGTACCAGGCCCTGAAATTAGATGACTTGTAATTTTTTACATTCTTGACAGACTTAGAAGGCAGTCTTAATGAACCCCATTTTGCTAAGAAAAAATTGGGCCTCAGATGGGACTGGGATTGCCTAAAAGCAAATTAAGCAATAGAGCCAGAATTCAAATTCAGACCTGTCTGATTATAAAGCTGTTTTCTCTTCTCTACCTCTCCACTCCAAATCCTATGTATACACTTAGGATGTGAAAACCATACTTCTCAGCATAGAAAACAATACTTCTCAGTCTCACATGTATACTTGGGAATATTGTTTCCATGGAGATGTATCTTGTCTAGTTCTATGAAAGCTGAATTTTACTGTAGCAAGGATTACAACTGAATAGGTAAACTAAATTGTTTTTTTGCTTCTAGTGTTTTTCCATTATTGCTAACTTTGACACAGAACACTTTTTAGTTTCCCACAGGTGACAGGCCTTCAGTTCCTTTTTTTGTAAAAATGGAGAGTCTAATACTAGATGATCCTTAAGGTTCCTTGTAGCCTGCACTGTTTACACTTCCTGTTTCGCTGTTGGTGTGGCAAGTAATAATGCTTGTTTTTCAGAGTTAGGAAATGCTTTCTACTTTAGCTTTTAGCTTTAGAGCAAGATTACATTAATTCAGTTGGAGGTATGGGATTCAAATGATAGCTTTACTTTAGTTTTATCTTGTGAAAGTCTGACATAGTTTGCTTTTCTTGATTTCTTTAAAATCGGTTTTTAATTTCTTACAAATTGGATTCGTAGCTATTTCTTTGCTTCCCTTTGAAAACAAATGGTTTACATTCAGGGTAAGGTATACATGTGGTTGATATTTTATTTAGCGCTATTTAATTTACTTTTTCATGCCTATTTATGGAGATAACACAGTTTTTGATTTTATGTACTGAGATACTTTTTAATGTTATAATACGTGCTCTTGTTTAAAAAGCAGTCTTTTGAAAGGTCATTTCTTCATTCAGATATTATTAAGCCCTTGTTTAGGCTTCTTTTAGATGCTGAGGATATAGTAGGAAGCAAAACAAAAATTCTTCTCAGTGGAGCTTTCATTTTAGAGAGTGGAGATAGACAATAAATAAGTAAAATATATGATGACTTAGGTGGTGATAAGATGGAGAAGGATAAACAAGGTAAGGGGGAAAAGAGTGTTGAGTTGGAGGGTGGGATTTTTCTCTTTCATATCAGGTAGTCCCAGTGAATCTTTCTAATAAGGTGACATTTCAGCTCTTGACATGAAGGACATTTGGGAGTAAGCACATGGATTCCAAGGGGGAGCCCAAGGCTGCAGCCAGCTTGGCCAGTTTGAACAATGTCAAGAGTTCATTGTGGCTTCAGCAGACTGGGCAAGGGAGAGAGATAGGAGCAACAGGGGGAGCTGGAACAGGTAGGGCTAAGTGGGCTGTTGTATGGATTCTTGCTTTTACTCTGAGGGAGATGGGTAGCTACAGATGGATTTTGAGTAAAGAACAGCTTATCCTAATTTACATCTTAAAATGATCACTCTGGCTGTATGTTAGGAATTGACAATCTAGAGTACAGTAACAGGGTGACCAGAAAGGAGACTTGCAGTTATCCATGTGAGAGATGATGGTGGCATGGATTGGGTTGGTGCAATGAAGTTGGTGAAAAGTGAATGGATTTGGGTGTAATTTAAAGAGAGCTAACAAGATTTGTAGATGGTTTAGGTTGGGGTTTGAGTGAAAGAGACAGAGGAATCAAGGATGACTCTATGGTTTGAATTGAGCAACTGGAAGGCTGTGGAGGCTATTTACTGAAGTGGGAAAGACAACAGAAAGAGCAGGTGTGTGTGTTGGAAGTCAGGATTTTGGTTTTGAATATGTTAACGTTGAGATACCTATTAAACAATTTCATTTGAATGTTTACATTAATATTATAAGAATGCTTCTTTAAATCCTTAAAGATGGGTGATAGTGCTGACATTTTTCATATTTAAAAAACTCTTTGTTGTGGAATATATTTGCAAAATGGTATATAAAAACATATCTTAAGAATCATAATGAACGCTCATGTAACTTACCATCCAGGTTAAGAAATAGAACATTTTAAGCCCCTTAGAAACCACCTGTGTGTGTGCTTTCTTTCATTATGATTGCAGTCTTCTCCCAGTGGTAACCACTATTCTGTTTTGTTTTGGGTTTTTTTTGGTTAATTACTTCCTTGCTTTTCTTTATGGTTTTGTTATCTCTATCTAAACAATAGTTTATTTAGTTTAGCCTGTTTTTGAACTTAATATAGATCGAATTATACTGACTGTTCTTTAATTACTTGCGTAGTTTACTTTAAATGTATTTCGAGATTCTTTTCTGTGTGTTAATAGTTTATTCACTCTCTCTGTTTCATAGTATATTTCATTGTGCAGATATCCCACAAT
>NW_007734263.1:31060-38490 GCF_000696425.1 Galeopterus variegatus | reverse complement strand
TTAATAGTTTATTCACTCTCTCTGTTTCATAGTATATTTCATTGTGCAGATATCCCACAATTTAGTGACCCATTGTAATGTTAATTTGGGTTTATTTGGACATTTGGGTTTTGGGTGATTTCCACATCCTCTTCGACACTTGGTACTGATTAAAATTTCTGCCCGTCTGATGGCTGAGAAATGGTATCTCAAGGTGGTTTTAATTTGTAGTTCCCTGGTTACAAGTAGGCTTGATGAGCTTTTCATGTTTTTGGAACATGTGCGTCTTCTTTTATTAAACACCTATTTGTGTCTTTTGCCTGTTTTTCTGTTGAGTTTGTTTACTGATTGATGAGTTCTCCATTTAAAAAATTTTAATAATTTTTTTTAACATTTATTCCTATCTGTTGTCTATTTTTTATTGGTCTTTTTTCTCACTGATTTATTTCCCGTGTGTTAGGGAGGTAAAGTTTTTTTGTGATATGAGGTGCAGATGTTCCCTACTCCTCCACCCCCATTGTCTTTTTTTTTATTGTTTATCTGGTCACCCTCATTTTTTATGGTGGTAAAATATGCATAACAAGATTTAACGTTTTAACCACTTTTAAGTGTACAATCCAGTGGCATTCAGCACACTTACAATGTTGTGCAAGCATCACTACAGTCTATTTCCAGACTTTTTTCATCATCCCATACAGAAACTCTTTACCCGTTAAGAATTAACTTCCCATTCCTCTCTCCCCTCAGCCTCTGATCTCTATTCTCTTTCTGTCTTTATGAATTTGCTTATTCTAGGAACCTCATGTAACTGGAATCATACAATATTTATCATTTGTATGTAACATTTCACTTAGCATAATGTCTTTTGACTTTGCTTTTGGTGTTTTTGCTGTGCAGGATTTTAAAATTTTTATGCAATTGAATTTATCAATTTTGAATTCTTTATGTTTTCTTCTAATACTCTTGTGGTTTTATTTTTTAATTATGTATCTTTCTTTGATCCATTTTTATTTAATGTGGTAAACAGTATAAAATATGGATCCAATTTAGTTTTTTTTTTTTTNTTTTTTTTTTTTTCTCTAGAAAGGCACCCAGTTGTCCCAATATCATTTATTTAAAAGTCTATCTTCTGGTTTGAAATGACACTTTAATTACACTAAATTCCCATGTGTACTTTCGTATATTTTTGGACTTTCTATTCTTGTCTACTCAGGTTTCAGTACCAAATTGTTTTTAATGATTCTTTATGATATGTTTTAATATTAGTAGCACTAGTCCCCTCTCATTGCTCGTCTGAATTTTTCTATTTTACATTGTCTTCTAAAAGTTTGATAGCTTTGCTTTTCACATTAAAGTCTATAATCCACCTGGATTTGATTTTGGGTAGGATATGAGATATGAGTACGAGTACCCAATTTTATCTGCTCTGCTTGCTGTGTATAAATCAAGTTTCTACACATGTATTTATGGATCTCTTTCTGGGCTCTGTTCTTTCCCTCCATTAACTATTGGCCTTCATCATCACAGATTTATTTATTTTTTATTTTTAAAATTTTTGGGAGAAGATCCAAGCCCTCGACCTTGGTATTACAAGGCGTGCTCTAACAGCTGAGCTAACTGGTCAGCCCCTATCATCATAGCTTTAGAATGATAGCTGTGAGAGTACATTTCCTGTCTTGTTCTTTTTCTAATGAATGTCTTGGCTGTCGTTGGCCCTTGGCTCTTCATTATAAGTTTAACTATAAGCTTCTCAAATATTACAAGAGAGTTCCATTAGGATTTTGATTGGAATTGCAGTTAATCTGCAGAACAATTTGAGAATTATTTTTATTATACTAAAATGTTTAATACATGAACATTGTTACTATAAGCTTCTCAAATATTACAAGAGAGTTCCATTAGGATTTTGATTGGAATTGCAGTTACAATTTGAGAACAATTTGAGAATTATTTTTATTATACTAAAATGTTTAATACATGAACATTGTTTGTATATCCTTTCATTTATTTAATTTCCTTTTAGTAAAATTTTATAATTTTCCCTGTGAAGAGCTTGCATGAATTTTGGTACATTATAAATTAAAACATATTTTTTAACAGTGTTTTGCTGATGCATAGAAGAAATACAATTGACTTTTTAAAAAACATCTTTATTGAGATCTAATTCACATATTTTACAATTTACTCCTTTAAAGTGTACAATTCAATGTATTTTAGTATATTTACAGATGTTTACAAACATCAATATGGTCAAATTTTATCACCTCAAAAAGAATCCCTGTACCTTTTAGCTCTCACTCCCTTAACCCTTCGTTCTGGTTAGTCCGAAGCAACTACTAACTGACTTTCCATCTCTGTGTGTTTTCCTATTCTGAACATTTCATTTAAATAGAGTCACATTGTATGTGACTCTATTTATTCTTTTGTGACTGGCTTCTTTCACTAAGCATATTTTCAAGCTCATCCATGTTGTAGCATATATCAGTACTTTGTTACTTTCTATGCCTAAATAATATTCCGTTGCATGGATATACCACATTTTGTTTATCTGTTCATCAGTTGATAGACACTTGGGTTGTTTTCACCTTTTGGTTATAATGAATAAGCTGCTATATACATTTATATACAAGTTTTTGTGAGGACATATGTTTTCGTTTTTCTTGGGTGTATATCTAGAAGTGAAATTGCTAGGTTATATGATAACTTTATGTTTAATCATTTGTGGATTAAAACCACTTTGTTTTCCAAAGTGGTTGCACCATTTTACATTCCCATTAGCAGTGTATAAGGGTTCTGATTTCTTCATATCCTAGTCAATACTTGTTATTATTTGACTTTTTGATTCTAGACATCTGAGTGGGAGTGAAGTGGTATCTCAATTGACTTTTGTGTGCTGATTTTTGATACATATATATATATATAAATATATATTATATATAATATGTAATAACAGTCTTATTAAAATCTCTAATTCACGATTTATCTGTGGATTACTTTTTTTAGTAACCAGTTGTATATTCTGCAAATGTTTTGCCTCTTCCTTCTAATCCTCATATCTTTTATTTTTAAAAAATGATTTCTTACTGTCCTAGCTAGAACCTCTAAATACAATATTGGATAGAAGTGGTGATAGGCATCTTGGTCTTGTTTCTGAACTTAAATGGAATGCTTTCAGCATTTCACTCTTAATTATGATGTTTGTAATAGGATTTTATTGTTGTTGATGTCATTTATCAGGTTAGAAGAGTATCCTACTGTTCCTAGTTTTCTAGTAGTTTTATCATGAATAGATGTTGAATTTTATCTCTTTTTTTCTGTTGAGATAATCTGATGTTTTTTTTTCTTTCAATCTGCTGATTTTTAAATTTTAAATCAACCTTAGCATTCCTGATATAAATCCAACTTCACTGTGATTCATACATTGTTTGGTACAGTTTGCTAGTATTCGCATGTTGTTTTTTTTTTTTTCCTTTTTGTCTTTTTTACTGACCGGTAAGGGATCGCAACCCTCCGTGTCGCGCCTGCACCGCGCTCAGCCAGTGAGTGGGAACCAGTCTCCACATGAGATCCGAACCCTTGGCGGGAGTGCCACCGCACTCCCAAGCGGCGCACTCTCCAGTGTGCCACCGGGCCGGCCCCGTTACTGACCGGTAAGGGATCGCAACCCTCCGTGTCGCGCCTGCACCGCGCTCAGCCAGTGAGCGGGAACCAGTCTCCACATGAGATCCGAACCCTTGGCGGGAGCGCCACCGCACTCCCAAGCGGCGCACTCTCCAGTGCGCCACCGGGCCGGCCCCCCATGTTGTTTTTTTAATCTAGATTCTTAAGAGATATTGGCCTGTAATTTTTCCCTTCTGACCTTGTCTGGTTTTGGAATCATGGTTATGCTTGCCTTATAAAGTGCATGGAAAAAATTTCTTCTTTTGGTTCTTTGAAAGAGTTAATGTAAGTTGGACATTATCTGTTCCTCAAATATTCCTCTTTGTGGAAGTATTTAACTACTGATTAAATGTCCTTTAATGTTTCTATTTATTTTCGAGTGCCTTTTGTAAGTTTTATTTTTTATGAATTTATCTATTTCTGTGTTTTCAAAGTTTTGGGCATAACATTGTTCATAAAATCCTCTTATTTTCAGTTTAATCTCAGCAGCTTCTGCAGTTATGTTCCTATTTTCAAGTAAAATATTAATTATTTGTGTCCTTTCTATTCTCTTTGTCAATCTTACCAGAGATTTCTCACTTTCATTCTTTTGAAGAACCAATTGTTGACTTTCTTAATTCTTTGTAGATGTATTTGTTTCCTGTTTCAATAATTTCTGTTTTTTCCTTTGACTTTTTGGGTATTTATTCTGGTTTTTTTTCCCCCCCCCGACTCCTTAAGTTTTGATGTTTAGCTTATTATGTTTTAGTCTTTTTTTCCCTAATGTAAAGCATCAAAGGCTTGTCTCTATATACCCACCTGGTTGCATTCACAAGATTTGTTATGTACTTATCTTTTTCTTTTCATTCCTGAATAGATCTTCATGGTATGTAGTTATTTTGTTACTTTTAAATTTAAAGTATTTTCTAATTTTCTTCATGATTTTTTTAATGAGTTATTTTAAGATGTGCTTTTAATTTTTTTTTGTTTTTGTCATCATTAATTATTTACTCAATTGTGTTATAGTCAGAGAACATGACACCAGTCCTTTGAAATTTGTTGAAACGAGCTTTATGGCCTTGTACAATGATTAATTTTCAGAAATGTTTCAAGGATACTTAAAAAGAATGTGTTTTCTCCAATCGTAGTTACATGCATTGCATGCATATTTTAATACTGTTTCTTAGGTCAAGCTAATTTATTATGCTGTTCAAATTCCATATGTGATTACTGATTTTTCAATGGCTAGATCTATCAGTTACTGAACAAGGTATGTTAAAACTTCCCATTATGATGGTAGATTTGTTAATTTATTAATATTAATTAATACCTTCTTAATCTATAAATGTTTGCTTTAACTTTGAAACTGTTATTTGCTACATACAGATTTAGAATTTTTAGGTATCTAGGATTTGGAATTGTTATATCTTCCAGGTGATTTGAACTGTTGATCATTATGTAATGACCATCTTCATCTCTAGTAATTGTTTTTGCCTTAAATTCTGTTTTGTATGATATAGATAGATTTTCTTTTGGTTATTATTTTATAGGTATATCTCTTTTTTATCATTTATGTTTGGATATGTCTCTTATAGTAGCATACAAAGGTACCTCAAAAAGTGGAAAAATAGAATTAAAAGTTAATACAAGTATTTCCATGAACTTGAAGTTCCCTTGTATAGCTGGAGTTCTTTTTTTTTTTTATCTACTTTGAAAAGTTTTGTATTTAAATGAAGATTTAAATCTATTAATATTTATCTTTACTGATATTTAGATTTCTTTCTACCATCTTATGTGTTTTCTATCGGTCCTACTTTTTCTGCCCTACCCCCAGTGTGATTTCCATACTGATATATATTTTTTCCTACTTTCCTCATTCCATTTACTCACTTGGGTATTTTTAGACAGCATTTTTTTTTTTTTATCAATTCTGATTATTTCTGTCTTTTAATTGTGTCATTTACTGTAATTACTTGTATTATTGGATTTAGAACTTTCATTTTACTGTCTTTTCTTTGTCCCTGTGTTTTTCATTTCTCTTATATTCCTTTTTTGCCTATTTTTGTAGAACATTTGAAAATTTTTAAGAGTTTTATTTTAATCTATTGGCTTTTAAACTATATTTCATTGTACTGTTGTTTTTAGTGGTTACTCCAATGATTACAATATATATCTTTCGTATTTCAGTCTAATTAGTTTAATATTGTACCACTTTATGTAAAATGTAGAAACCTTGCAACCATAAGTCCTTATACCTCTTCTCTATTATTTTTGTTGTTAATTGCCATATTCATTACATCCATGCACATTAAAAACCCATAAGACAATGTTACATCTTTTGCTGAGATAGTCATACCTATTTTTAAAAGAAATTAAAAGATCCAAGTATCCACCTGTGATTATTTTCTTTAATCCTGAAGAACTTCTTTTGGCTTTTCTTAAAGTTCAGGACTACTAGAAATGAATTTTTCTTAATTGGATTTCTCTTAATTTTCTTTTATCTGAAAATGTATTTATTTTGTTTTCATATTTGAAGGATGTTTTGAATTCATATTGAATTCAGGGTTGGCAATTTTTTTCTTTCTGCTTTAAAGATGATTTTCTGCTATCTTCTGGCTTTCACAGTTTCTGATAAGAAGACAGCAGGAATTTGAATCATCCTTCCTCCGAATGTCATGTAATACATTGTTTCTCTCAGGATGTGCCACTATCTTCTGGCTTTCACAGTTTCTGATAAGAAGACAGCAGGAATTTGAATCATCCTTCCTCTGAATGTCATGTAATACATTGTTTCTCTCAGGATGTGCCAAAGATTTTCTGTTTATATTCTGTTTATAACAGTTGAACTATGATGTAACTAGCATATTTTTCTTCATATTTATCTTGCTTGTAGTTTGCTAAATTTTCTGGATTTGTAAATTTATATCTTTTAACAAAGTTGGAAAAATTTTAACCATTGTTTCTTTAAATACTTTTTCTTTCTCATTCAATCTTCTCTCATTTTGTGACTTCAATTAGATATGTTTTAGAATTTTTAATGTTGTCCCTCAAGTACTTGAGGCTCTGTTAATTTTTTTCAAACTTTTTTTTCTCTGTTCTTCAGATAATTTTTACTGTTGTATCTTCAGTTTTATTGGCTTTTCCCTCTTTATCCTTATTGTGTTATGTAGCCCATTGAGTGAATAATTTTTTCAGATATTTTATTTTAAGTTTTTCAAAGACGTTCTATCTGAGTCTTTTGTTGGTTTGATTGATTAAATAGTTTTTATTTCTCTGATGAGATTTCCTTTTTCTCCTTCACTGTCAGCATATTTTCATTTATTTTCGTGAGCATAGCTATAATTGCTGCTTTAAAATTCTTGTCTGCTAATTCCAGCATCTGCATCATCTATGGATTGGTATCCATTGTGGGTTTTTTTTGTCTTTTAAGAATAGAAAGTTTCCTTTTTTTGGTATGTTGAGAAATTTTGGATTGTATCTTTGTTCTGTTCCCTTTTTCCAAATTTTGAGTGTCCTCATAATCTGCCTGTTTTTTTTTGTTTGTTTGTTTGTTTACTTTCCAGTGTCTGCTGATAGTTTTTTGTCAAAGTTTATATCTGTTGTTTATAGGAGAAATGGTCTGATAGGAACTTACTCCATTATAATGGTCTTATTTTTAAATATACATTTGAGATATAGAGACATTTATTCAAGAAAAAGAGGGATTTCCCTGGGGAGGTATGATGGTGTTTATTAGATTTTATTTTTACAGTTTTTTTTTGGTTGAAATATGGTATTATCTTCACTGTGTAACTATTGAGTTTTTAAGTAAT
>NW_007734263.1:0-30616 GCF_000696425.1 Galeopterus variegatus | reverse complement strand
GTCTTTTAAGAATAGAAAGTTTCCTTTTTTTGGTATGTTGAGAAATTTTGGATTGTATCTTTGTTCTGTTCCCTTTTTCCAAATTTTGAGTGTCCTCATAATCTGCCTGTTTTTTTTTTTTGTTTGTTTGTTTACTTTCCAGTGTCTGCTGATAGTTTTTTGTCAAAGTTTATATCTGTTGTTTATAGGAGAAATGGTCTGATAGGAACTTACTCCATTATAATGGTCTTATTTTTAAATATACATTTGGGATATAGAGACATTTATTCAAGAAAAAGAGGGATTTCCCTGGGGAGGTATGATGGTGTTTATTAGATTTTATTTTTACAGTTTTTTTTTTGGTTGAAATATGGTATTATCTTCACTGTGTAACTATTGAGTTTTTAAGTAATGTTTTCTTTTTTAACATTAGCACAAAACTTTCATACGAAAGTCTTTTTAGATCTAAGCCAGTAGTTCTCAACCTTTGATGATTTTGCCCCCAGGGGACACTTGGCAGTGGTTGGGGACATTTTGATTGTCACATCTGAGATGGGGATACTATTGGCATCTAGTGGATAGAGAGGCCAGAGATGCTGCTAAATATCCTACACTGTACAGGGCAACCCCACGCAACAAAAATTATCTGGTCCAAAATGTCAGTAGAGCTGAGGTTGAGATATCCTGTCCTAAGCAAATTCTGGGAGTTTGGCTAATATTATGATGTTAACTTGCTGGATGGATAAGGGGGAATCCCTTGTAACATAAATTTTCTTTCATTATTTACATATTCTTGCAGGGGTAACCAATTCTGTGCTAATATTGTTTTTCCAAAATCATATGGATAAATGTAATTTTACTTGTCTTACTAAATCAAATATGTTTGTGGGTTTCCTTTCTAATTTTTTTGTTTTTAAATTTCCATAGAGCTTTTGGAAGCTCATAACCTTATGGTATTTTAGATTGATTGTGCTATCCTTTTCACCTACCTTAATTGCATTTCTTTGAATTTTACATTTTACAATGGAATATAATTCATTATACTGAGTAAGTTGGGAGACTAGGGAAATCATTAGTTTGGTATTATTATTTATGGAAGACAGTGGTACCAGAACTATTAGGTATCTGATAGTTATGATATGGCTTATGTATAATTGATTGTGTTTTTCTCAGTCTGCTGTAGAATAAAGACTTGAAGTGCTTCCCCCGCCCCGCTCCACCCTCTAGAGCTTTATTTCCTTCTGTATATTTTTTCCACATCTCAATTTCGTTTGAAATGTAAATTATCTTGGGTTCTGCAATAGAACTTAAAAAGAAATGAAAAAAAGCTACCATTTCTGTTTTTCCTGTGATGGAATCGAATATAACCAGAGAAGGAATTCTTCTTTAGTAGTATTTATCTTTAAAAAATTTACAATTATATTCTATTTAAATATTGGTGTGGGATTAAAATAGTAAAAATTAGTTACATGAATCTCTTGGGAATCACTTGTCAGGTGCACTTTGATCTTCTAGATCAGTAGTTACTGTCATCATTGCTGGCTCAGAGCAGTGAAGACAAAGGAGAATGCTATTTTTTTCTCTTTTAAAGCTTGATTTTCATAAACCCTGAATAGGAGATAATTAAGAATGATATCAGCTTTTATATACATAAATTACACTTATTTGCCAACAAAATAAAGCTTGCAAATAGATTTTAAAAACTAAATTTGTTTAAATGAAAATTAATTTAGTTTAATTTGAATGAATCTTCATCTATATTTCATGTCATCATTAACACTCTTTTCTTGAGAAGAAAAAAAGAGTCACGCTGTCTCCTTTAGTTCCTTAGTTTCTTTTTCTTGCCCAATTACCTTCATTTGTAGGACAAAATTAATATTTCCAGCATTTAAAAGCATTCTTTTTGGAGCAGTTGAACAGCTGCTGAGATTAGGAAAGAATTCTTCCCAGTCGACTGCTTATGAGAGTTGGCTTCTGAAGGATACCTTTGACTAAAAGATGAGGGAATCTTAAACCTGTTATACAATTTTTCCTCTCTTCATTTCTGCTTCAAATGGTTAAAGATGCTACCATATCTAATTTGACATTATGTTTAGGTTCTTGAAGTTGTTGTGATGAAGCATATCAATTATTGTCACCCTTAAATTATACATTTCTGCTTTTCCAGTTCAGTCTATGTCTTTTATCTAATTTGACATTATGTTTAGGTTCTTGAAGTTGTTGTGATGAAGCATATCAATTATTGCCACCCTTAAATTATACATTTCTGCTTTTCCAGTTCAGTCTATGTCTTCTTTTCTAGTTGTGGAGGTTAGGAGTGTAATGCTATTTTCTTTTTATTTTTTCTAGAATCTGCAGTACCTTCACTTACACAAAATTTATAAAAGGTATCTAGTGAGAACTTTCTCTCCTAACACTGATCCCAACTGTCAAATTTCCTTTTGTATCATTCTTGATCAGTTTTTTTCTTTGTGTTATTCATTGTTTGCATATCTTATATGCTTCATGTACCTTCTTTGAAAAGTTTTTGATGGCTTTATTGAGATATAACTGACATGTAATAAACTGCACATATTTAAAGTGTACAATTTGATAAGTTTTGACGTATGTGTAAACCTATGAGACCGTCACTACAATAAAGATAGTGACCATATCCATCACCCTGAAGTATGCCCTTTGGGATCTCCTCCTCTGCCTGCCCCAACCCCCTTCCTGTGATCCAGCAAATTCAGGCAACTACTGATCTTTCTGTCATTATACATTTGTTTACATTTTCCAGAATTTTATGTAAATGGAATAACTTGGGATGTGTTTTTGTTTCATTCAATGTAGTTATTTTTTGATTCATTCATATCATCCTTTTTACTGCTGAGACATATTCCCTTCTGTGGATATACCAGTTTCTTTATTTGTTTACTTGTTGATGGACATTTGGTTTATTTCCAGTTTCCATAGCAGCTATTATGAATAATTCTGCTATGAAAATTTGTGTACAAATCTTTGTATGAACCTACAGTTTCATTTCTTTTGGGTGCATACCTAGATGTGGAATGGCTGGTATTATTGTAGGTGATAGTTTAACTTACAAAAAACTCAAACCTGCCAAGCTGTCTTTCCAAAGTAGTTGCACTATATTTATTACATTCCCAGCAGCAGGATATAAGAGTTTCATTTCTTCCATGTCCCTGCCAACTCTTGGTATGGTCCATCTTTTAAATTTTAGCTATTGTAATAGGTGTATAGTGACTTCTAATTGTGGTTTTAATTTGCATTTTTATGATGACCAATGATGTCAAACATCTTTTCACGTGCTTGTCATTTGTATATCTGCCTTAGTGTAGTATCTGTGTAAATCTTTTGTCAATTTTTAATTTTTTTATTATTGAGTTTTGAGAATTATTTATAAATTCCAAATACAAGCCCTTTATCAGATATTTGATCTGTGAATATTTGAGGTTATTATAGATTCACATAAGAGAGAGATCCTATGTGCCCTTTAGCCGGTTTGTCCCAACGATACCATGTTGTAAAACTGTAATACAGTATCACAATCTGGATATTGACATTGATAGCTCAAGGTAAAGAACATCCCATCACCACCGGATCCTTTATGTTGCCCTTTTATTGCCATAGGACTTTCCTCCTTTAACCTCTGACAACCACTAACCTGTTCTTCATTTCTGTAATTTTGTCATTTCAAGAATGTTAAATAAATGTAATTATATAGTATGTAACCTTTTGAGATTGGCTTTTTTCACTCAGTATAATTCTCTAGTGATTCATCCATGTTGTCGTGTGTATCAATGATTTGTTTCTTTTTATTGCTGAGTAATATTCCATGTCATGGATGTATCACTATTTGTTTAACCATTTACCCATTGAAGGTCATCTGGTTTGTTTCCTGTTTTGGGCTAATACGAATAATGATTTTATAAATGTTTGTATACAGGTTTTTGGTGAACATAAATCTTCATTTATCTGACATAGATGTCCAGGTGTGTAGTTGATGGTCATGTGATATTTGCATGTTTTGTTTCTTAAGAAACTGCTGAACTGTTTTCCAGAGTGACTGTACTATTGTACATTACCAGTGGCAGTATATGAGTGATCCAGTTTCTCTACATCTTCACCAGCATTTGGTGTTGTCACTATTTTTAATTTTAGCCATTCTGAGAGATGTGCAGTGATACCTCATTGTGGTTTTAATTTGAGTTTCCCTGATGGCTAATGATGTTGAACATCTTTTCATGTGCTTATTACAATCTATATATCTTCTTAAGTAAAATGAGTCTTCATCTCTTTTGCCTGAGTTCTAATTGGATCATTTGCTTTGTTGCTGTTGATTTTTGAGAATTTTTTATATATTCTAGATACTAGTTCTTTGTTTTCTTAAGTAAAATGAGTCTTCATCTCTTTTGCCTGAGTTCTAATTGGATCATTTGCTTTGTTACTGTTGATTTTTGAGAATTTTTTATATATTCTAGATACTAGTTCTTTGTTTGATATATGGCTTGCCTATCTTTTTTCCTAGTCTGTAGATTGTCTTTTCATCCTCTTAACAGGGTCTTTCTTTTTTTTTTTCCTTTTTGTCTCTTTTTTACTGACCGGTAACGGGATCGCAACCCTCAGTGTTGCGCCCGCACCGCGCTCAGCCAGTGAGCGGGAACCGGTCTCCACATGGGATCTGAACCCTCGGCGGGAGCGCGGCTGCGCTCCCAAGTGGTGCACTCTCCAGTGCGCCACCGGGCCGGCCCCAGGGTCTTTCATATAGCAAACGATTTGATTTTTATAAAGTCCAATTTATAAAATTTTCCTTTTATGTATTACAATTTTGGTGTCAAGTCCAATGACTTTTACCTATCTCTAGATAAAGAATTTCTAAGTTTTTAAAAATTGAAATATAATTCACATACTATTATATTTACCCCTTTAAAGTATACAATTCAATGACATTAAGTACATTTATTTATTTTTTTTAAAAAGATGACCGGTAAGGGGATCTTAACCCTCGACTTGGTGTTGTCAGCACCACGCTCAGCCAGTGAGCGAACCGGCCATCCCTATATGGGATCCGAACCCGTGGCCTTGGTGTTATCAGCACTGCACTCTACCGAGTGAGCCACAGGCCGGCCCTAAGTACATTTATAATGTGCAACCATCATCACTATCAAATTCCAGAACTTTTTATCATGCCGAATGGAAACCCTATACTCGTTAAGCAGTCACTCCCCATTGCCTCCCCCACCAGCCCCTGGCAACCACTAATCTACTTTCTGTCTCTATGGATTTGCCTGTTCTGGACATTTGTTATAAATGGCATTAAAAATGTGGCCTTTTGTGTCTGGCTTCTTTCACTTAAGCATAATCTTTTCAAGATTAGTCTATGTTGTAGCATGAATCAAACTCCATTTTTTGTGGCTGAATAATATTTTTATGAATAGATATACCATATTTTGTTTATCAGTTCATCAGTAGATAGACATTTGGATTGTTTCTAGTTTTTGACTATTATAAAATATGCTGCTATGAATATTCATGCACAAGTTTTTCTGTGGACATGTTTTTAGTTTTCATGGGTATACACATGGAGTGGAATTGCTGGGTCATATGATAACTCTGTTTAGTCATTTGTGGAACTGCCAGACTGTTTTCCAAAGAGGCTGCACTATTTTACTTTCCCACCAGCAATGTATGAGGGTTCTGATTTCTTTGCATTTTTGTTCTCTTATTTTTTTCCCAAAAGTTTTACAGTTTTACATTTAAGTTCATGATCCATTTTGAGTTAATTTTTATATGGTATGAGACTTAAATGGCATTCTTTTTTCTTTTTTTCAAAAAACCTATGGATATCTAATTGCTCCAGCACCATTTTCAAAAAGGCTATCTTTTTTCCATTGAATTGCTTTTGCTCATTCGTCAAAAATCAGTTGGGCATATTTGTGTGGGTCCATGTCTTAGCTGTCTATTCTATTCTATTGATCTGTGTGTCTGTCCCATTGCCTGTACCACTCAGTCTTGATTACTGTGTCTAAATAGTAAGTTTTATAGTAATTGGGTAAACTGATTCCTCCTAGTTTATTCTTGTTCTGCAAAATTATTTTAGCTATTCTAGATCTTTTGCCTCTCTGTATGCATTTTAGAATAATCTTGAGTACATCTACACGAAATCTTGTTGAGATTTTGATGCGAATTTCATTAAACCTGTATATAACTTTGGGGCAGAATCGATGTCCTTTGGCTAGAGAGAGCAGACTTTTATTGGAGCTTTCTTTTGTCTGTGCCCATTGATACTTTTGGGTTGCTGGTTTCTTCAGCTCTAAGTATGGCATATATCAGGCAAGAAAACTTAGGGAAATCTCCATCATGTCATTTCGTAGGTTGTGAGGTCCCTGGCTGGTCTATCTTCTCCTCCCTACCTTTCAGAGTCTTCTAATATTTGTTTTATATATTATGTTTACAGTTTTTAGTTGTACTTAGCAGGAGGAATAGGGAAAAGCATGTCTACTTCATCTTCCCAGAGGTGGAAGTTTCACCTTCTTTTTTAAGTTAACAATAGGTGTTAGAGATCATTTCATATTAGTACATAAATTGCATACTTAATCTTTTGTTTATTTACATTTTTAACCAGTCCCCTATTGATGAGCATTTAGGGTTTTTTCAATATTTTGTTATTATAAACAGTGCTTCAGTGAATAATTTTATATACTTGGATATGTATCAGTTTGCATGTGTGCCAGAACAGCTAAAAGACAAATTCCTAAGAATAGAATTGCTGCATCAAAGGGTCAGTGCATTTCACATTTTAATAGATAATGATAAGTAGCCTTACAGAGAGATTGATTGTCAATCTGAATCATCCTGACTGTTGTCTGTATAGGCAGGACTCCTGGTTGTGTGAAACAGTTAGAGCCCTGGGGAACGATATTTTGAAGCACTGGAGGTCAGTATGCAACTCTGATACTGTGTATATGGGACTTTCCAGCATTTCCCGAACAATTTTTTTATATACAGATATCCAAAATATAATGAAAGTATTCCTTTATTTATTTTTTTTTAAAGATGACCAGTAAGGGGATCTTAACCCTCGACTTGGTGTTGTCAGCACCACGCTCAGCCAGTGAGCGAACCGGCCATCCCTATATGGGATCCGAACCCGTGGCCTTGGTGTTATCAGCACCGCACTCTCCCGAGTGAGCCACAGGCCGGCCCTAATGAAAGTATTCTGATCAGTAATCCAACCTTTAAAAGATTTTTGGATAGTTGCTTATGTATGTTTGTATCAGGTTTTATAGTACCTCATTTTACTGAAGTAAACTTTATTTTCTTCACAAGATTTCTCTGTGAATGTTAAATTCTCATTTGGGTCTGAATTATGCTCTTGTGGCTGATGATGTTAAGCAGTACATCAATTAAGCAATTTCTCTCAATTTAAAGGGTCATTGAAATTCACAGACATTTCTTATGGTTTGAACAGTAACTTGTTCGCTAGTTTATTATTATAATGTCTGGCCCAAGATTCTCCAAGGGATTTTTCTTTCTTTGATGACATCAGTAACAGTGATGGATAAACTGCTAATTTGATCATTTTGAATGCATTCCTACTGTGTGTATATAATGGATACTTTTGGTCTGGTTTCTTTTGTTCAACACAGTATCCATGTTGCTGTGTATATCAGCAGTTTATTCTTTTTTATTGCTATGTCATATTCCATTGTATGAATAGACCACAATTTGCTCATCCATTCTTCCGTAGAATGGATTTTTTCTAGCTTTTGGTTATTATGAATAGGGCTGCTGTGTACATTTGTACATGGTGTTTGGTGGACATATCTTGCTATCTCTTTAATATCTTTAATCAGGATTGTTTTAATCTTACAAAATTGTCTGCTGAATTTATTCCTTACTTTGTTTACTATCCCATATTTACCTTTTCCTGAGTTAGTAATTTCTTAAAATTCATTAAAGTTAGAAGGTTTTCCTTCCTGACCCAAGTGATTTTGGATCATGAACATAGTTGTGACAAAGTAACAAGAAATATTTGGTATATAATTGCTGGAGGGCAAGTTAGATGTGGTATGTGAGACATCTAACATTTATCTTGATCTGCATTGAATTCTGTTGGAATGTCCTATTCCTCAAAGTTGATATTCGACACCCTGTCAGACAAAGTCTTTGACAGAAGGTAAACACAGTTTCTAACGCCAGTGCCCTCCTAACCCTTGGAGCCTGCCCCTAGCATCACCAGCAGAACTGTCACCAGAAGAGCTGTCACCACCACCTCGTTTAATTGGCCCCAGCCTAACAATGGGAAGACCATTTGCTGCATTGTATAATGTATATATATTATGGTATACATGTGAATATCCTTTTTAAAATGGAGTTATATTTAGTTAATTACAGCTAATAGTGGGAATTTTTTTTCTTTAGCCAATTTATATGTTGTAATTTGGGAACTTTTCCTAGTGACTAAGAAGATTTTCCTTCCACAGAAGCTGTCATAGGTGATATACAAAGGTATCTGAATGGTAACATCATACAAGTATTACTCAATAACTTTTTAAAAAACTATACCATTTGGTTAAAATCATGGTTAATCAGTATCATTTTTGAATTAAAATAATATTTCATTATTTCTGTGGTCATATTCTGAGATGTTTAAAATATAGTTTAATAATACATTCCCCTTCTCTTCCAACCATGGAAAAAAGTTACCAGGCATCATTTACATATAATTAATTCAGTATGATTTCCTTTTTTTTTAAAAAAATGGTCTTTTTCCTTGTATTTAAAATGTAAAAATTTTCCTATTTTTTTCTTTCTGTCCTCAAAAATCCACTGTGGGTGATATCGCTTTTGCTGATACACAGCTTTATCAGGTATGACTCCTAAGTGTCATGTTGGACTCCATGGCTGTGTCATTGAACTTTTCAAGGGAAAAACTTTCTACACTGATTCTTCTACATTTACTCGATCAGTATTTATGAATATTTTATGAACATGACTGGGCTTTAAGGTTTAGTGTGGTCTTTGTATCAAAAACAGGTTTGCCAAATTTATTACACTTATATCTCAAAAAGAAGTTGTGTTTACTTCAAAAATATTATTGTTGAATGTCTCTGGCTTTCTGCATTATTAATCTGTCTATAATTCTCTATGTTTTTCCTGTTTATATGTATGAGTGTTTATATACACATCTGTGTTATTCTTAACATATTCGCTTTTAAAAACTTATACATATTTCTAAACAGTATGTTCCTAACTTATACATATTCCTAACCAGTCCTTTTTCAAACTGTGTTTCATGAAATATGAGAGTACTTCAAAAAGTTCATGGAAAGATTCGTATTATTTTTTAATTGTATTTTTCCACAGACTTTTTGAAGTGCCTTCGTATATTAATATGAGATGCTAAGTGGAGTAGCATAAAAAATGTTCTCAGATATGTTTACTATTTCCCTCCTTGAGAGATTTATAATACACATTAGCATATTAAAAGTTCTGGTTTTATGCAGTAAGGAAATTGTTTATCTTTTTTTATCTGAGCATCTTCTAGAAATATTTGGGTGTGGAACACTTCATAATACACAGAGGTGTTCTATGATTTGGAGAATGCTGCAGAAACTATGTGCAAGGTTTTCTTTGTAGTATTTTAGTACATCAAATAAAATTGACTACAAGTGATTAAATTTTCAAGAGTATTTAGCTGAATTGTATTTTGGGAGTGTATTTTCTTTTAGAAATTACATTTTGAAGTACATCATTGATTTTTTTTCCCCATGTATTATCTATTGCTTTCAATACTTTTAATGGTCTTTAAAAAATACGTAAAACTTAAAACTTCTGCTTTTTTGTTGGAAAGAGGGTTTTTTTGTTGTTATTGTCATTGTTTGCTTGTTTCTCTTCTATAAGAATTTGCTTTTATCTTTAAAAAAATGTGTTTACTGTTTCAGATAGCATGACACAGGAAAGGAGGCCTCCCAAACTTCCCTTCATGTCAAGAGGTGTTGGGGACAAAGGCTCATCCAGTCATAACAAACCAAAGGCTACAGGTATGGATTAATAAGATACAATCTTTAGTAATTTATATGATATCTGATTTGCCATAGCAGTGAAAAGGTTGTAAGCTATTACTCCTTAACATATATGTAGACTTTCTTCTTTCAAACATTTTTAGGAAACTAAATATTTTATAGTAGATGCTATTACTTAAGCAAGAGTTTCCCTTGAGGTCCTATGCATTTTGATGGCCCATAATCGGCTGGTTTTTGGACCCCCCTACTTGTAACATTTGGATATACAGTTTAGAATTCGAACTGCATAAAATAATCATATATGGATAATGTTATACAGGATAAAGTATACTAGAAATTATGTGAATTTTACTAACCAGACGTGGCAGAAATTAAATTCCAAACTGCTAAGCAAAAATTTTTTTTTTTTTTTTTTGTCTTTTGTCTTTTGTCTTTTTTCCGTGTCCGGCAACGGATCGCAACCCTCAGTGTTGCCCCCGTACCGGACCGGGGACCGGCAACGGGATTGCAAACCTCGGTGTTGCTCCCGCACCTTGCTCAGCCAGTGAGCGGGAACCGGTCTATATGTGGGATCCGAACCCTCGGGCGGGAGCGCCGCCACGCTTCCCAAGCGGCGCACTATCCAGTGCGCCACCGGGCCGGCCCCGTAAGCAAAAATTTTGTCTCTTTTCCAGAGCCTCCCTCACAATACATGTGGGATTCATAGCTCTTTTTTCATTAGCGTCTACAACTTCATAGATTTATAGGGTGGTAGTTATACAAACCAAACAGCTCATTTAAAAAGTTGTAAGAATTTTTGTTATCTCCAGTGTGGGTTAGGAGAAGAATATTTTTCCCTCAATTATCTAGTGAACAGAACTATTTTGCCTCATTTGAAAAGAAAGTGTACTTTAAGAAATATTTCATGTGACATCAGGCTCTGGGAGACTTAGAATTAATTGCAGGATATATAGGTAATAGTATTTTTTATGTTAACCTATAGATCTCTATATAGGATTGCTCAAACTTGCTACTGTCACTTAAATATAAATAGCCTAAGATTTTTTTAAGACATGGCATGTTAATTGTGTTGTGGTAGATCTTAGTTAAAGGTAAAGGTATTTATCTGCTTTAAATTGAAAAAAATAAATCAGTTTTGTATGGATTCTGGAGACACACTGCTGTCCACTGCGGCATGTCCTCTTAGTTCATACTGGGCAGGAGGCTGTATTGAAATGTCTGTTACATAGCTACACTAACTTTTTCTTACATTTAGCAAATTTAATATATAAGAAATAATAGTGCTTCACTTTTTCAGGCATGAAGAAATTAAGCAAGGAATTCAATGACCACCAATTCCAGTATATTTAAACCTTGAATCTTTTTAGACCTAATTTGTGCATTGGTTTATATACAGCATTTGAAGATTACCTTCTTCTGAAAGGAACTGTCTTAAGATAATAGGTTAAATTTGTGAGCCAACGGATTCATCCAGTGAAATTGAGGAATGGTGATTTTGACATTTGGATTATATTTCTTTTTTTTTTTTTTTTTTTTTTCCTTTTTGTCTTTTTCCGTGTCCGGCAACGGATCACAACCCTCAGTGTCGCCCCCGTACCGGACCAGGACCGGCAACGGGATCGCAACCCTCGGTGTTGCTCCCACGCCTCGCTCAGCCAGTGAGCAGGAACCGGTCTGTATGTGGGATCCGAACCCTCGGCGGGAGCGCCACCACGCTCCCAAGTGGCGCACTATAGCAGTGCGCCACCGGCCGGCCCGGGATTATATTTCTTAAAATAGATAGATTTTTTTTTCTTTTTTAAATGAGTGAGCTTTAACTTAACCCTGTTCCCCTCCTATATATTGACTCTTGTGCTGAAGAATCTTTTAGCATTGCCAAAATGGTTACCAAATTTTGAAAAGCTGAAGACAGTAATAAAGTATATAGTGTTTGTTTATGTCTGTTGGTTGTGTGAACAGTTGTTAACCCATATTCATGTTAATTTCTCTTATTAAAAAAAACTTTGACACCATATTGACTTTTTTTTTTAAAAAAGGAACTTTTCTTGTTCCATAGGATCTACCTCAGACCCTGGAAACAGAAACAGATCTGAACTATTTTATACCTTAAATGGGTCTTCTGTTGACTCACAACCACAGTCCAAATCAAAAAATACATGGTACATTGATGAAGGTAATCAATAATTTTAGTGTTCTTTATAATGATCCTCTCTCTCCTTTTAACTCAGAGGCAAATGGCTTTTTCATCAATATTCTTTGGAAACAGAATGAATAAATCATTCTGTATTAATATTGCTGAGCTAAAGTATTGTACATAATTTGAACTGCACCTCTGTTAAGATTAATAAAACATTTATAAAATGTATAGTAGCTTGTTCTCTTAACTGATGTGTTTAGGGTAGAAGATCTTTAGAATCAGTCAAATCATTTAAAGATTTTTTTCTCTGGGTCTTTCTTGACTTCTTTAAAGCATTTCCTTTTTAAAACTCTACCTCACCTTGGTTCTGGGACATAATTTTCTTCCAGTTTATTTTCTTTGTTCATCTGTTCAACAAGTATTTATTGAGTGCTTATTATGTGCCAGACATTCTTCTAGGCACCGAGGTTACAATGGTGATAAAAGTAGACATGGGCTCAGCCCTTTTTGAATTGACAGTTCAGTTGTTAAGATAGAAATTCATCAAACAATCACAGAAACAGACAAATAATTGTAATGGTTATGAGTGCAGTGAAGGCACGTGATGCTGTGAGAGTATATGAAAGAGGATTTTACTTAGGGACCCAGTGATGTTTCTCTGAGGAAGTGACACGTGCCTTTTAGGTTTACCAGAGGACTGGTAAATAACTAAGGGAAAGAGGACAGAAGCACCTTTTAGGCAGAGGAAATAGCTTATGTAAAGGCCTCATGGAAGAATGGATCCTGGTGTTTGCCAAGGACTAGAATATATATAGAGAGGCATAACATTTATGAGATGAGAATGGAATGGCAAACAGGGCCAGGCCATGTGGAGCCTGCTGTGCCCTATTAAAATGAGATGCAGAGTCACTGGAGGATTTTCAGCAAGGGACGGCATGACCAAGTTTGCCTTTTGGAAAGATCATTCTGGCCGCAGGGCAGACAATGAATTGAAGCAGGGACTGTGTAAATGCACGGACACCATTGAAGGCTGTTGCAGGTCCCAGTATTTGACCATAGTAACTGGGACTAGCCTTGGGGAAGAGATGGGGAGAGGTGCACAGATATAAGAAATATTTAGGAGGTTAATTGATGGGACTTACTGGTAAATTGCAAATGAGAGTTGAGGAAGAAAGAGATGTCAAGACTCCTGTTTTTCTTGCTTGTATACTTACATGGTGATGGAGAAGGCGATGAATTTGATTTTGAATATGTTGAGTATGAGGGGCTTTTAAAACTTCCTCGGGGTGATTTGTCATGTAGTCAGTTGGATGTACAGGTCTGGAGCTTAGAAGGGAGGAAAGAGCTGGAGAAATAAATTTGTAGGTGGGCTTCACATATTGTGGTGATTAAAGTCCTGTGAATAATATCACCTAAGGATAGAGTAGGGATGGAGGGCATGGGTTAAGACTGAACCTGAGGAACTTAATGGTTGGGGTGGGAGGGAGATAAGTCATGAAAGGAGACAGAAAAAGTGGCCAGAGGGATGTGGGGAAAACCAAGAGACTGTTGGGTCAAGAAGCTAAGGAGCGAATGGACAGCATATTGCATGCTCTTGAGAGGGCAGGTAAGATGAAGACCACACAAAACTCATTGGATTTAGCCACCCAGAAGTCATTGATGACCTTATTGAGTTCTGTTTTTGTGGAGGAATTTCATCAGAGGCCATAGTATGCCAAGGGTGTGGAATGAGGAAATGGGGACATGAATCCAGTTGCCTAGAATAGAAGTTTGGGACAGACTTCCTCTGTCTGTCTCATTAGTCATATCCAGTTGTCACCAAGTCCTTTGGATTTTCTCCTCTTCAATATCACTAGAATCTTTCCCCGCTTCTTCATTCCCGCAACCACAGCCTTAGTTCAGATTTTTCTTTCTTTGCTCCTGATTAATATAGTGGCCTTCTAATTGCTTTCCCTGCTTCACTCCCGTTCCTTTTAAATGAATTCTGAATAGAATCTTTCCCCGCTTCTTCATTCCCGCAACCACAGCCTTAGTTCAGATTTTTCTTTCTTTCTTTGCTCCTGATTAATATAGTGGCCTTCTAATTGCTTTCCCTGCTTCACTCCCGTTCCTTTTAAATGAATTCTGAACAGCAATAACCATCATTATCATCTTCATCTTTGTTACTCTCATCTTCACTGCAGTTGACATTTCTTGACCACTTACTACATGCCAGGCGTTGTGCTAAATACTTTGTACACATTATTTTATTTCATCCTCTTAACAACTTTATGAGGTAGATTTTTTGCATACTCTTTGTTACAGTGGTTGAATAACTTGCTGATGACCACACAGCTAGTAGTAGTGGTGCCAGTATTCCAACCCAGATCTGTTTGACACTAGCACTCATGCTTTTAATCATTATTCTATGTTTCTCATCACATTTCTATCTGAATGGTTTTTCTGAAGATAAAACCATTTCTCTCCTTTCCTTAATATCTGTTAATGCTTCCCCAGCCCTTGAAGATAAAAATCCAGATCCCTTACTTTGGCATGTTGGGCTCTTTGTGGTGTGACCTCTTACCTATCTCTGTCATTTCCCTGCACCCCCTGCTCCAGCCATACTGGACTGGGGCCTTTCTTGGGATGTGCCAGGTTTTCTTTTTCTCTGTGCATGTTGCTCCCGCTGCCTGGAAATCCTTCTTCCTGTTCCTTCACTTTCATGGTCTGGTTTACTTCTATTCATCTCTTAAATCTCAGCTTACTTGTTTATTCAGAACGCCTTTCCTTTCCTCTCCCGCTTCTCCTAGGTTAGGTTATATACCATCATAAAGGTTTTGTTTACTTGCCTATCTCCTCTCCCGGACTGTGAGTTCCTAGTGCTTGGAACAGGACTTGGCATCCACTAGATTTAATAACGATGTGCAAACTAAATAAAAATAAGAATGTAAAAGTACCTTAGAACTCTATAATGACTTCTAAGCTATCATATGGATTCAGTTGTATCATAAGCTAAAACACATCCACCAGTTTAACAGTATAAATCTGCTGTTACATAAATTGGGGTTAGAAACTCACATGGGAAATGACCTGAGTGAGTGATCTTTGATTATGTCTTTTCCATGCCTTCATTCCTACTCTGGGTAGGGTATTGTGAAGATAGGCAATCAGGGCCTTTAATTCCCAAGAACTTCCTAGCCACAGAGCAGGAGGCTTATTTAAAGGATGCTTCCCCAGGAGATCCTGTCTCCTGATAGAGTATTTTTGTTAAGATTTGGCCTGTATGTGAGCAATTATCAGCTCTGTAAAAACCTACTGGAAAGTGCCAAAACACCAAGGGCCTGGTAGAGTTCTTTGGTAAATCACAGCCCTGCTGGCATCTAGATGTGTACAGGGCCTGTCCAGGTGTTTATGAGGCAGCCCCACCCTCTTGCACTGTTGTTACTGGCAGATTTACTAATGCTTCTCCTATATGGTGATTTCTTTCTAAGGAAAGGAAACTTAGTAAAGCTATAGGTTTTTCATAATCTAGATAACATCAATTCTTCAAGTTTATGCTATAATATTATCTCTCTTATCCTTTATTCAGATTCTGTATTGTAAAAGAATGTTCTTAACTTCTCGATTCTCCTAGAATCTGTTCTAATGTTGTGTAATACTTTAATGAAATAAAATTAGTCCTAAAAAACTCTATGGAACCTATGAAGTAATGAAATTTGTATGGAGTAGCCCTTCATCTTTAAATTAGAAAAGAAGTAATTTAGTTGAGAAAGAACATTATTTCTGTAGTTAATTTTACTTACACATTTAGAAAGCTTTTCCCTAAACATTTGATTCATTTACTCACTTGTTTTTTTTTTTACAAGTATTTTACAAATATTTTCTTGTGTTAGTGGCTATACTAAGTGCTGTGGATTCAACCATAAAAAAGACTAATGCAATTGCTGTTCTGACAAAGCTTGTGTTCTGGTTTTGAAGTTTGTGTGATAGAACAGTAAGTGTATAAACAAACAACGTAGTAGTCAGTCATAACATGAGCAGTGAAGGAAATGAACGAGGTGATAGCAGCTGGTGGGAAGCTGGCTACCATAGGGTGGTTTGGAGAGAACTCTTTGAGGAAAGGATATTTGGGTTCAGATATGGACGTTGAGAATGAAACTGCCAGAGAAAGAGCTTGGCAAGAGCATTCCAGGCAGAGGAAATAGTAAGGGCAAAGGTCCAGAGGTGAGAAAGTATTTGAGAAATAGGAAGGAGGCCAGAGTGGCTGCAGTAGAGTAAGCAATGAAAAGGTTTGTATGAAATGAATTTGGAAGGCAGGTAGGAGCTAGATCATCTAGGACCTTGTAGGTGTAGGTAAGAAATTTAGTACTTATTCTAAGAATATTAGAAAGCCTTTGGAAGGTTTTAAACTGGGGAATGACATGTGATCACCTAAGATCTTTAAATTAAAAAAAAATTTCACTAGTTGTTGTATGACAGATTGTAGAAGGGCAAGAAGGGAAACAGACCTGGTTAGAATCTGATTACAGGGTGAAAGATGATGGTGGCTTGGATTAAGGAGATGATGGTAGAGGTTAAGAGAAATGGATGAATTTCAGAGAGAACCAACAGAACTTGCTTTATAGATTCAGGTGTTGGGCCTGGGGGTTGAGAGTTTGGGAAAGAAAAGAATACCTTTTTAAAATTTTAGATTAAGTATTAATACTGAGGAATCTTTAAGGTTTAAGGTATAATGAACAATAGGTGTAAAGGACAATGAATACCCATGTTGTCACTATGCACTTTAATAAAAGACCATTATCATTACCTTTGAAAGTCCCTGGGTACCTCTTGCTAGTCCCATTCTTTTTACTCTCTCCTCTGAGCTACCATCATCTTTACTTTAATGTTTTATCATTCTCTTGCTTTTCATTATAGTTTTGCCACTTAAGTGTGTATATCTAAATAGTATGCTGTTTGTTCTTCATTGTTTTGAACTTTATATACAGGGAATCAGATAATATGTATTGTTGCATAATCTTCCCTGCCCCTCACATTATGTTCCTAAGATTCATCCAAGTTGCAGTATATAATTGTAATTTATTCATTTTCATTGGTATATAGTATTCCATGGTATGAATATACCACAATTTAATTAACCACTTGACCATTGATGGACATTTGAATTGTTTTTCTTTTCCTGCTATTGTTAACAGATCTGCTATTAACATTCTTACACATATATGTCTAGCTAGGAATGGTATTATTTGGTCATGGGATAGGTACATCTTTCCTTTACTAAATAATGCCAAACTGTTTCCCAAAGCAGTTATACCAATTTACACTCTGTCTTAGTCCATTTCAAGTGCTATAACAGAATACCATAGACCAGGTGGTTATAAACAACAGAAACTTATTTCTCACAGTTCTGGAGGCTGGGAAGTCCAAGATCAAGGAGCCTGCAGATTTGGTGTCTGGTGACGGCCTGCTTCCTGGTTCGTAGATGACCATCTTTTTGCTGTGTCCTCTCATGGTGGAGGGGCAAGGGAGTTCTCTGGGGTCCCTTTTATAAGGGCACTAATCCCATTCATGAGGGTTCCGCCTTCCTGACCTAAACACCTCTTAAAGGCCTTATCTCCAAATACCCTCACATTGGGGTTTAGGTTTCAACATCTGAATTTTGTGTGGCACAAACATGCAGTGTATAGCACTCTCCTAGTAGCATTCATTGTGTAAGGGTATCAACTGCTCCTCATTCTTACCAACCAACAGTTAATATTCTAAGACCTTTCACTTTCGAAATGATATCTCATGTGATTTTGGCTTTTGTTTATCAATTTACTAATGAGGGTAAGAAACTTTTCATTGATTTGTTGGTGATTTGGGTTTCTTCTTTTGTAAATTGCCTTTTCTAGTCTTTCGTCTATTTTTTTCTAGTTTTCTTATCTTTTTCTTACTGATTTATAGACCATTTTCAAGTTCTAATCCTTTGTCAACTATATGTATTGCAAATATTTCCTTGTTTGTGGCTCAAATTTTCATTCTCCTATGATGTCTTTTAATGAACAAATTCTTAATTTTAATGTGTTCATATTTATTTATGATTTGTATACTTATATTTAATAAATTTCTCTCTACCCTGAAGTCATAAAGAACATTCTTCTTTTTTTTTTTTTTTTTTTGTCTTTTTCCGTGTCCGGCAACGGATCGCAACCCTCAGTGTTGCCCCCGTACCGGACCGGGGACCGGCAACGGGATCGCAACCCTCGGCGTTGCTCCCGTGCCTCGCTCAGCCAGTGAGCGGGAACCGGTCTGTATGTGGGATCCGAACCCTCGGGCGGGAGCGCCGCCGCGCTTCCCAAGCGGCGCACTATCCAGTGCGCCACCGGGCTGGCCCAGAACATTCTTCTATATTGCCTTTATAGTTTTGCCTGTCTCATTTGTTTTTATGCCATCTAGGAGTGTTTTTTGTGTACAGTATAAGTAGGATTCCAGTTTAATTTTTTTTAAACATATGGATAACCAATGTCCTCAACACCATTTAGTAAGAAATTCATCCTTTCCCCACTTGTCTGCAGAGCCTGCTTCTTAGCTTGTTAGTTATTTTAAGGAAACAGCTTTTGACTGTGGTTCTGTTTACTGCATGTTTGTTTTCTCTTAAATTATTTTCTTTTTTTGTGTTTATTCTGGCTTTGAGCCTTTTTAGTTTATGTTTGTTTTCTCTTTCATTAATTTCTGTTCTTTTGTTTATTCTTGTACTTTTTGGGGCTATTCTGTTCTTTTAACTTCCTAAGTTGCATACTGAGTTTATTAATATTTAGCTTTTCTTTTTTCCTAAAATAAACTATTAAAACTATACATTTCCTTTATAAGTATTACTTTATCTGTGTTCCACAAGCATTATTTCTTTCTTTTGTTCTTTTTTCCCTCTCTCTCTCCTTCTCTCTCTCTTTTTATTTTTAAAATTTGTATTATTGTATCTTCTTTGGTCTGTAAGTTACTTAGAAACTTAAAAAAAATCTTTTGCTATCTTTTTGTACTGATTTCTAATTTAATTGTATTATGGACAAAGAATATATCCCATATGATACCTAGCAGTAGTAAATTTTTTTTTTGGTTTGAACACTTGGGTGCCATTTATTGAGGTAGAAACATTTGGAGGAGGGGAGTAGAAGCAAGAACACTGTTTTGGAGATATGAAGTTCATGATGCCCATGAAAATACTAGGAGAGAGGTAAAGCAGGCAGTTGGACTAGATCTGTATACTAATTTTTAGAGATGTAAGACATATATATATTCTTGAATAAATTTCTCTAATTAAGAATAATTTTTTATAGTTGCAGAAGACCCTGCAAAATCACTTACAGAGATACCTCCAGACTTTGGACATTCTTCACCACCACTGCAGCCTCCTCCTGTGAATTCATTATCCAATGAGAACAGATTTCACTCTTTACCATTTAGTCTGACAAAGATGCCCAATACCAATGGAAGTATTGGCCACAGTCCACTTTCTCTGTCAGTTCAATCTGTGATTGGAGAGCTAAACAGTGCACCTGTCCAGGAGAGTCCACCCTTGCCCATATCTTCTGGTAACTCACATGGCCTAGAAGTAGGCTCACTGGCTGAAGTTAAAGAGAATCCTCCTTTCTATGGGGTAATCCGTTGGATTGGTCAGCCACCAGGAGTCAGTGAAGTACTAGCTGGACTGGAACTGGTAATTTATTTTTACCTAAAAATTGTAATTCTTTTCTGTACAGGGTTTTGTGCAGATTTTCCCCTGTTATATGGGTTATTTTTTGGCAAAATGTTATATTTGTCAAAAAAGCCATCATAAGAAAAATTTTATTACCTTGTTGCCTGACTTTCCTTTGCCACACACATTTGTTTCCAATGTTCGTTTATCTGTTTAATGAATGAAAATTGACTTTTATTTAGGTTCCTTATGTTAAACAGAATGCAGTAAGGAAAGCAAATCTGTTATTAGCTTTTCTTTTTCCTCCTCAGCCTTCTTCTCCCAATCAGTTCTAGTAGTTAATTAGCTTTAAAATTAATCACCATTTTTAGAGATTTTTGAGATCTTTGGTAGCGGAAAAGATTTTCTCTTTGGAGATCAGGAAAACATATTATTTGACATTTGATTATCAGGAGAGGAGAATTTGAGTACATTTAGCTTTTATTTAAATATATTTCTTGTTTTTCTACATGTTTGTTTCTATGCTAGTGAATACTATTTTTGGGGGGAGGGGAGAGTTCTGCCAGGTTTTAATACTTGTGGAAATGGTGCAGGAAAGTCAATTAATCAGGGAAGGTTTAAGCAAATATTCTCAAAGGAAATACATTGAGGAGGACTTCATGCTGGATTAAAGAATTAATTTCTTAAATTGTTAGCTGTGAGCTGAAGCACTGATTAGTCATCCTCTTTTTTTTTGATATAGTTCTCAGCACAGGTGTGAAAGAGGGAATTCTGAGAAAGGATAAACTAGAAACAAGTCTTAGAAACCTCACTTCTTTGTGTGCTGTATTTGCAAGGTATGGCATGACACATATGGAAGCATTTCTTTTTCAGGAGGATGAATGTGCAGGCTGTACAGATGGAACCTTTAGGGGGACTCGGTATTTCACCTGTGCCCTGAAGAAGGCGCTGTTTGTTAAACTGAAGAGCTGCAGGCCCGACTCCAGGTTTGCATCACTGCAGCCAGTTTCCAATCAGATCGAACGCTGCAACTCTTTAGGTATTTAGATGCTTTTTAATTTATTTTCTAATCTCAATGACCCTAGTTCTAATGTCATACCATTTTGCATTAGGTGACAGTGACAATGTTTTAAATATTTCTCTTGCCAATATTTTTAAATATGCCAAATTTTTAAATCTTGCCAATATTTTTTTCTTACCAATATTTTTAAATCTACCAAATTTTTAAATCTGTAAAAATTGTGCCTTGGTGTATAAGAAAATAGTTATCCTAAGATGAAACATTTAAAAAAAGTATTAGTCAAAAGTGTTTGTGACTTAAAAAGTGAAAAATAGTGGGATTTGTTTTTCTCTTCCTGTTGGTTATAGACATTTAATTTCCAGTAATACAGGAGGAAGAAATTGAAATGTGGCGTTTGTGGCATTGACTTCACTCTCCACGTATTGTTTAAGTCTATAAGTAAGCATATCTTATCAGGAAATCAGCATTAGTCTAAGAAGTAGTTTTTGATTGATTGATGGAGGACAGATCTTCTCATCACTTGTAGCAGCTGGCAGTTTCCTGATGCCGTCTCTTTCCAGTTTTGGATATTAGTAGTGAAACATCTTGAGGGCTAAGCAGGTGTAAATAAGAAAGGCATCTTTATGAAAAACATTTTTCATTGAAATAGTACTTTGGAATTTTTTGTTTTCTTTTCAAACTTGAAAATAAAGCATCTTCAGATAAATAATAAAGTATTTGGGAAACAAAATATTTTACTTGACAGATGCTTTTTATTCATAACTTAATACACTAAAATGTTTTTCAAATTGTGGAGGAAGTTAGATTGAAAATGAACAATAGCATTTAAAAATTTTTTTTATTATTTATTATTAGCATTTTCATTATTACAAATCATGATTTTTCTTTATGCCCTTTCCCAACCTAAACAATAGCATTTTTTACAAGCCAAGTCGAATAACAGTTAACCAAAGCTTCCCTTTAACTTAAAGTTGAGAAACAAATTTTGCATCAAAATACCAGAATATATTTTTAAATGAAGAAATATATATGGGAATACATATTGTAATAGTTTAAAAGAATTTTTTTCATTTTAATTTTTTATCTTTTCAGCATTTGGAGGCTACTTAAGTGAAGTAGTAGAAGAAAATACTCCACCAAAAATGGAAAAAGAAGGTTTGGACATTATGATTGGAAAGAAGAAAGGTATCCAGGGTCATTACAATTCTTGTTACTTAGACTCGACCTTATTCTGGTAAGTTTAAAATTAATGCAGTAGGTATAGATAGTGCCATGGGGGCAGGGACATATATGTGTGTCTGAGTACGTGTGTGTGTATGTGTATGTGTTTATGTATACACATGAAAGAAACTGCCAACTGCCTCTGAGTAGAGAAACTGAGTAGCTAGGGATAAGGGAGGAAAAGGAGATTTGCTTTTTATAATATACTCCTTGGAAGCTATTGAGTGTTGTCTCATGTTCCTCTATCGAAAAAGATAGTATAAAAAATAATACAGTAAATAATGAATAAGTAGTGAGTGATAGTGTTATAAGTGGAACAGATATACTGAGGGTACCTAGGAAATCATATTACTGAAGAGGATCAGTACAGTTTCTCTGTGCACTTATCAAATAACATGACTTGCAGCGAGCCATTGGCTGATGTGTGCTGTGTTTGTTTCAGTAGGTAGAAGCAATCATAAAACTTCTTTTTTTTTTTTTTTATTTGACCGGTAAGGGGATCGCAACCTTTGGCATGGTGTAGTCTGCACCACGCTCAGCCAGTGAGCGCACCGGCCATCCCTATATAGGGTACGAACCCACAGCCTCAGCACTACCAGCGCCGCACTCTCCCGAGTGAGCCACGGGGCTGGCCCTAAAACTACTTTATTTAAAAAAAAATATTTTCAGTAGAAGAATTGTTGCCCCTGTGTATGTAGTTTTTCCAATTTGGAATAACTTAACATGGCAAGATTCTTTAGGCACGGAAGACTGAGCCAAGAATTTTTAGGCTCTGAGGATTGTACATTGCCAGTGGAACTGAGTGTAATCTGCCAGCTCTGTGCAGCCATGTCATGAGAATCAGGCAGTTAATATGGTATTTAAAATTTTAATAGTAGGGAGAAGAATAAAAGCAGGCCATTTTGTTTGCAAAATACTTCCGGTCTCTCAGATGTGTTGACAAAAACAAGCCTAATAGAGTTGATATGATATTTTTTAGATTTTCTGATAAAAATCTATATTAACCAAATTTTCTTTTTCTTTGATACCAGCAAGTTTCTGCTGTTAGTCATTCAACAAGTGATTTTTGCATTTAAAGAAATGTAAATCTTTGCAAAGGGGCATGTGGAGAGAGAAGTATGTTATTGAGTAGTGCTTGCCTTGGAAAGTAATTCTCAGACTTCCTCCTCTTTTGTTCATTTGGAATTTGGCTCAGATTGTAGCCCCTCTTTCAACTTTTGCAAAGAAGTTTACTTTCTTAATATATCGTAGGCATATTTTTATCCTTTTAACACTGTTAGTCTATAGTTTGCCTTCTCATTATTATTATTCTCAACCTGGTCGGATCTCTAGGCCCAGGAGATTGAACCATGGAAATCTTCACAGGGCTCTTGGGTACCTGAGTTAATGAAAACCAGAAATTTTTGTGTTATTTGTTCTCTAGACTGCTTTTTTTCCTCTTCTGATTCTTTTTGGAATCTATTTTCAAAAAATGATATATTTACAGCATGAGGAAAAATATTATTTTTATTTTGCAGCTTATTTGCTTTTAGTTCTGTTCTGGACACTGTATTACTTAGACCCAAAGAAAAGAATGATGTAGAATATTACAGTGAAACTCAAGAGCTACTGAGGACAGAAATTGTTAATCCTCTGAGAATGTAAGTAGGAGATATATAATTATTTTGCCTTTAGATGGTGTCCTATTTAAAAGCTGTTTCCTGGCACAATAATTTATGCCCTGTTTTCATATAATAAGAAATGAGCAAAGATTAGTTATCTTGGTGAAGTATTAATTTTTTTAACCTTTGGTCCCTGGGTTTCCTTTACTTTTTTAATTTTTAAAATCTGGCCAAGGTGCAGAACATAGTGTATTCCATGAAATGATTTAAACCATTTTGGGTAGAGTATACTATAATTTAGCAATTGCAATAGGTTTAGAAAAACTCTTATATGATACTTGAGATTCTTATCTTTTGAAATAGTTTATTCTAACACTACCCCTAATCAAGGTGCAGAACATAGTGTATTCCATGAAATGATTTAAACCATTTTGGGTAGAGTATACTACAATTTAGCAATTGCAATAGGTTTAGAAAAACTCTTATATGATACTTGAGATTCTTATCTTTTGAAATAGTTTATTCTAACACTACCCCTAACAGTAATCATGTTCATTAGTCAGATTGGTATAGTCTGGCTTCTTAATTTTCCCTGAAAGAAAAGTAACAAAGGAAATTTTTTATTTATATAGTATATAGTATTTAATACTTTTGCACTAGAAACATATGAGATGTGTTTTAGTAACACATTCTTGGTTAAGCAATATATTTAGGCCTCCCTCCACCTCCCTTAAAAATATGATTCTTCTTCCATTTCCTAGTTTAGGAATTATAACTATGTCTTTTTTTTTGGCCACAGGAAGCCATTTGTAATGGTACAAGCACAAGTGACAGGAGATACCTAGTAAAAACTTTCGATAAGTGGTAGTAGTAATGTATAATAATGTCATATTATAAAATTTAAACTATGAAGAAGTAGGAGCATACATCATAAAACAAATTTGTTCACTCAGGAATATGAAGAGAAAACTATGTAATTTAAAGTTTATATTACGATAAATTTAAATTTTGTGACATACTTTTCTTAATTAAAAAATAGTTTGATATAAGATTTTGACCAATAAAAGCAGAATACTGAAATATAATGAGCATTCTGAATGACCTACTATATCATGTGACTAGGAAAGTAAATTAGAATGAGTTTCCCCACTTACCTCTTTTGTTTTCCTTAAACTCTATAATGAATTCTATAATTATCTTACCCTTTAAGATAATTTTAAGTCTTGATTTTCACATCAATTATTTTGTCACGAGAATTTTTAAACATACTCCCAATTTTTTTTCCCCCAAGTGATTGATATTAGAACAAAACAGGTCAAATCCAAAACTCTAAGCCATGTGACCACTTCCTTCCTTCCTTCCGGAACATCACAAGTCCGTTCATAAACATTCTTTGTATACTGTGTCCAACCAGTTAAGAATCATAGTTAATCACACGTTGTCACCTTGCCCGCAGTAAGAAACTTGTCAGATGCCCTGATGTGATCAAGAGTACCTGTGTCTGCAGCGTTCCATCTGTATTATAGTTGACTGGTTTTATTTGGTACTGAAACCTCTGCTTTCTTCATTGCAAGCTTCTCAAAGGCAGAGACTCTTATCTTTTCCACCTTACTCATTTTATATTCCCAGTGGCTAACAGGTTAGATTACTATGTCAGTGGGAGATGCTCAGTATCTGTTGGTTGCAGAGAGCTAATGAGTGAATGAATAGTCAGTATTAAACATAGATTTAAGATTAGTTAGTTCTGACTGGCCCGTACTAAGCCCATGGAGGCCACTGAGGTCTCCTGAGCCATTTTTAGACTTAGAATTTTGTCAGGGATTGACATTAAACTTACTGAACACGTCCTGTATTCAGAAAAAGATGAGAGAACGTGTCATAATTATGCTGATTAGTTTGATTACAGATTTTAGATTTTCAATTTCTTATAAATTTCCTTTCCCATTTCCTTTGGTGGCTATTTCACCCATTAGTATTAGAAGGACTTTCTCTTTCAAAATTGTATATTCTGTTTTATAAAGTAAATGCTTTAATTTCTTAAGCAAATATTATTTTAAAATATCAGTCACCACAAACTTTTTAAAATACATTTTTTCTTGTATTAGTATATGACAGTTATTTTTTAGTTGTATAATAGTGTTAATAGTGTCTGGGATAATTCTTTTATGTTTCAAATTTCAAGAAGAAGCCTATAATTGTTCTTCAAAAGAATTGTCTAGCCTATTGACTTATGACATGTTGGAATTGTATAAGAAATGTGTGATTATTAAGATGCGTGATATAATTTAATGTATATACCAGTATCAATTGTTTTCTACTAACATAGATATGGATATGTGTGTGCCACAAAAATTATGAAACTGAGGAAAATACTTGAAAAAGTTGAGGCTGCATCAGGATTTACCTCTGAAGAAAAAGGTGACTGTCTTAATTTACAGTATATATATTAAAAACAACTTGAACACATATTCATATGCTAAATTATTAGATGAAATGTGTGCCTGTGTAGTTTTGGGGTTTTATTTTAAATTCTTTCTCTGTGATGTGGTATTTTCTCCCCTTTTTGCAAATCTTCCTCTTTTCTAAAAGTGAATGATGATGTGGAGTAATGAACCCTTTTAAGAAGCTGGCTGGTTCTAGTATATTAAATGAGTAAATAGAAAATTCTTTCCTTTCTTTCCAGCAATGATATTCTGAGTTGTTTCTGTTTACATGATGAAAGGTTGCATTCAGTCATCTGCATTTTCCCACTTAGTTTTCCTTGTTATGAAAGGGAGTTACAAAACAGCTGATTAGTATTAAGTTTATTGTCCGAAAACAGTGTTTTAATCTATATCCATTCATAGCTACCGGATTTACTCAAAAATTCAACTCCTGACTTTGAACTTAGCAGCATACTGCAACCAACTGTAACGTTTAAAGGCTTGATAATTACCAGTAAAAAGCAGGGCAGACTTCAGGTTTTATTCCACTTATTTTAAACACCCCCAAAAGAAATTAAAATTATTTCACTATAACTGAATTATTATATCCTTTCAAATGCAATAAATTTATAACAGAATTGAAACATAATACTTTATTATAACCTTTAAATATCCTTTGTATTTTTAATTTGTCAAGAACACATGAAAACTGTGCTTTTAATTTAAATAATATTGAATGAATAAAATTCAATTCAGTATAGAAATAAGACATAAATAAAAAATGGCTTAAACATTTTGCATGTGACTTATTTAATTTTTTATTTTCTCCTAGATCCTGAAGAATTCTTAAATATCCTGTTTCATCATATTTTAAGAGTAGAACCATTGTTAAAAATAAGGTAACTTTTAATTGTTATAGAAGCATTGAAAAAATAGACAATCCTTATTTTCACTGTCATTATTCAGTATAAATAATAGGTTACTTAACGAGAACTTGATATTGTGTTTGTTTAGGACTCTTAATATGCTAGTTGATTATAAATGAAAATTAATTTTGATCATTGTCCTCTCCATAGTGCCATACTTAACTTGAGGAATAAATCAATGTAAATTTGTACTATTAATTTGAACCCCAGTAATAAATATCATTAGAAATCATTTCTTATGAAACTGTATATAAATATTTTTGTAATTTACATTAATGAACCTTTTAAGAGAATCTTATTCTAATCTAATCTAACACTGTGAGAACACTGTTTTTGACTACTCATCACTCAAAGAATTAATTTAAACATGAATCAGTCAGCTCTCTTGTTCTCAGTTTTGTAACTTGGTCTTTTTTTCCCTCCATGTTGAATGAAAGACTTGAATCTAATGTAGTAACGTCTTTAGCGAGATGTTTTAAATGGCTGAACTTTCCAAATGGCTTGAATGTTCATACTCTCAAGAATGGACCTTTTTACATTGTAGGCTGGGTTTCTCTGTTGAAAATTTTGCTAATGTGCTACACTTCCTTAAAAGCTAATCATAGACAAGTCCTTTTACTCATCTCTGTGTCTTAGGTGATGTTGTTTGGTGCAAGTGTTGAATTGATGGATGAGAAGAAGGCAGGAAGGGTGGGCAGTGTCACAAGTATGGTTGGATATTATTTGGGAAGTTATAACTAATGAAACAGAACACAATGTGTGAACATCAAGAGTACATATATATTCAAAGATGGCAGTAGTCACATGTATACCTAGAAAATCCTAGATAATTGTCTAGAAACTATTAGAATTAACAAAAGAATTTGTAATTTAACCATGTAAAAAATAACCATGGAAAAATCAATAGCAATTCTGTATTCCTTTAAGCAAATATGAAAGAGGAATAATTTCATACTTCATGAATGTGTAAAATACCAAGAAGTCAATTTTATTGATATACATTTTTGAAAAGATAGATTTTTAAAAAGATTTTTTAGAGCTAAAAAAAAGGATTTGATTGATAGTGAGAAAGATTGCATTCTTGGTAGGAAGATTAAATAGCTTAAAGATGTTAAGTTTTTACAGAATAATTTGCACATGAGCAAGATCTTAATGTATTTTTTTTGGAGCTCAGGAAAGTGATTTTAGAGTTATCTACAAAATGAAGTGGGTGAAAATACTGAAGAATTCCTTAAAAAAAGGAGTTCTATTCTAAGCAATAAAGGCAAAGCAATAGACATTAAAATAGTTTGTGATAATAGTATATAATTAGAAATATGAATCAATAGAATTAAATAGACAGCTCAGAAATAGAATTAACTAAATGTAGTATTTTAGTATCTTATAAGTCAGCCTTCAAACAGGAATGGGGAAGGAAAGATATACTTAATACATGCTGTAGAAATCTAGCAGACAGTTTGGGAGAAAAAAGTCAATTTTGTTTCTCATTTTAAAGAAATAAATTCCAGATGCTTAAAACAGTTGTTTTCATCCTTTTTTATTTTCCTTGCCTGACACACATAAGGGATGTAGTACACTCCCAGTAATAACATAGGTTGAATACTGCAGTGATGCTCAGACGGGGTAGAGAGGGAGCAGGCACATCTTGAAATACATGAATACATCACAGTCTAAAGGCCTTGTGGAGTTTGAAAAGAGCCCTGGAAAGTTCTTACACCCCTGATGGGTACACTGTCCACTCCGCCCCCCAAGTAACCTCTCCATGTAGAGAGTGACGGTTTAAAGATTATAAAAAGATATTTTAAGTTAGTCCCTTTTTCTGGTGTCATTCTTGCCCTCTACTCCTAGCCTTTCTTTCTGATGGAGGGAGAGTCAGCTGATGAAACAAATAGGATGAACTAATATCTTAAATATATATGAACTAATAACTTAAATATCTGAACTAATAAAACAGTCTAAAAAGACTATAAGATATTCTCAAATGATTGATGAGGCAGAAGAAGGACTAGATACCAGTGAAAGATAAAAACAGATTTGATAACAAACAAAATCAAATAAATGAAAACAGAATTTCCAGAGACAGAAAAATATATCATGGGTGGGAGGAGACACCTCACTGGCTGTGGAATGCACAGCTGAAGAGAAAATTGATCACAGCCCAGGAGGTTAAAGAGTTAGAAAACAAGCAAGAAAGGATAAGAGACATAGAGGGTGGATTCTAATTGGAGTTCCAGAAGGGGACACTAGTGAGAATAGAAAAGAAGCAATGTTTCAATAGGAAATAATTGAAGAATTTTCAGTATTTTAAAACAACTTAAATTCTAAGAAGAAAAGATGTCCAGAATTCCTGAGTATGAAAAACCAAGACTAAATGATCGCTCCGAGACTTATTACAGGATGTACTTTAGTAAAACAGGAAATAATTGAAGAATTTTCAGTATTTTAAAACAACTTAAATTCTAAGAAGAAAAGATGTACAGAATTCCTGAGTATGAAAAACCAAGACTAAATGATCGCTCCGAGACTTATTACAGGATGTACTTTAGTAAAAAAAAAATGAATTTAGAATAAAGGCGTAAGATGCAAGAAACAAAGAAAACTCATGAAATTGGTAAGTGTGGGTAAATTAAGTCTTCACATTTAAAAAACAGTAACAATGATGGTAATAGTATCTAATCGTGTGTGAACTGTTAAAGATAAGGTGAAACTAATGTCATTGCCACTAACAAGAGAGCATAGCGATTTGAAGCAAAGTATTTCAAGAAAAATTATGAATAACATCAGCAATAAAGAGGCAAAATAGGGCTGGTCATTTAGCTTAGTTGGTTAGAGTGCAGTCTTCTAACACCAAGGTCAAGGGTTTGGTTGCCAGAACTGGCTAGCTGCCAAAAAAAAAGCAGCAAAAATACAGGGAAAGTTTCAGATTGTATTACTGAGTACCTCTCATTATAGAATGTGGTCTGGGTATTCTTATTACATAGATATATCATACCTGTATTATATTTCATACTGCTGGGTAACTCAATAAATAAAGAATTTTAGTGGCTCCCTATTATGGTCTGTGTCACGGAGGTTGACCACAATTATACAGATCCATGAGTGTTTCTGTCTTATCTGTAGATGTCCATTTTCTTTTAACATTAACACATTTGTACCCTTTTGCCCTTAGATTTTCCATAGTGGAAAACTACAATTTAAGTTGCAGTTAGATTAGATTAGATATTATAAAATTAGATACTTTTCATATAGTACATTTTGTTTATTTTCGGGTATAAGTGGCTTTGGGAAGCTAAGGATTTCTGCAGGCTGGATTCTGAATAGCTGAGATTTTCATATGAAAACTATTTTAATATTTTACCCTAAAAATCTTGAAATCTAGATATGTCATGATGTAAAGTCTGACTTTATACCCAGAAATTCTGTTAAAAAGTAAATAGTAAACTTAAAAATTATTAATCCTTTTGGTAAAGGTAGTCTTAAAGATTAATGGCATTCATTAGTAAAATATTAAGAAGGGTAACATTGTGATTAGCATGCAGTAGGCGCATACATGGTATTTATTGAAGAAATGAGTGATCATCTAAGGAGACAGCATACTTTATTTTTTTATTATTTTTATTTTG
>NW_007734262.1:95717-96135 GCF_000696425.1 Galeopterus variegatus | reverse complement strand
TTTCTTGTCTTTATTTCCATCATATCTTCTTCCTGTGGTCCTGACATTTGTTTTGAGCTTTTTTCCCCCTGATTTCTTGAGTTGAATTATCACCTCACTTATTTCAGTTATTTCTTGAACCAAATGTACACAATTCAGGACTATGAATTTTTCTCTGTTTACTGTTTTTCTCCCAGTTTCCCTCTCTGCTATTCTCACTGTCATTATTTTCAAATTAGCCTTTGACTTCTATCTTGATATCTCTTTTAACCCAGTGGTTCTTCTGCAGAATGTTTTTCTTCTTTTGTAAAATTTCCGATAGTTGAGGTATTATAGTTATAATTACTGTTATTGTGAAACATATTAATTCCTAATTTTACTGCATCAATATCTCAGGGAATGTGGCCTATGCTAATACTAGTATGGAAATTTGTTGACT
>NW_007734262.1:85689-94465 GCF_000696425.1 Galeopterus variegatus | reverse complement strand
GGTTTTATTTGGGAGCAGGTGGGGTGGAACCATTTCTGCTGTTTCCTTTACTTAATGATTCTCACAAAAAGAAGAATAACTTACAAGAATGGTTAATGCATGGTGATACGTAGGTCAGCCACGTCCCCTTTTCCCTTGGAATCTGCTTGCCTGCATAGAGTGTGCCTCTGTTCTGCTCTTTGCCATGCCGTAAGTTGGGTAGGAAAGGCACTTCCACTGCAACAGGAGGCCTGTGATCATCCAGCATTGCCTGGTGGTTAAAGCTTCCAAATTCAGGGACTCAGTGTTTGGAAGCTGCTGTTGCTTGCACATGTAGGCCACATAATGCAACAAAGCTATCAATAATAAAGCAGGCTTTTTAATCTTCATTTGTCTAATTATTGTGTCTCTTTTGGGTCAATTCACTAATATCTAGAACATTAGTCAAGGAATCTTGAGAAATCAACAGGGAGTGGAAAGTAGGATCTGGCTAGCTCTTTAACTCTTGTAGATGGAAGCAGACCATGTGGTTTTTTATTGCTGTCAGTTTAAAATGGCCTATTTGTCCGTGTGAATGGTTTCTACAACTGTGTCAATGGATTTTAACTGTTGTGGCCTATGTAGATAATTCTAAGGGTTAACACAGTAGTGACGGTCATGCCAAATACCACCAAACACCATCATGCCATGCCAGAGCTTAGTGCTCACACTACCATAGCCACATGTTAAATTATAAAAGTGCATTGTGGCCTGTTATTGTAGTCAGGGTTAATGCAAGGAACGAATTACTCAAAGAATCCTGTTTATTTTCTGTCAAGACTCATCTCAGCCAAGCAGAGTTTTAGTAATCATTTTGATGCTTTACTTGCTTTTGTAGCTACTTCCTCAATAGTGGCTAACGAGTGCTTAAATTGTTAGGGCTAGGCTTAGTAGAGTAGGAGCTGCTGGCTGTCATCCACAATATCAATTTTTACCTTTCTCTATACAAAAGTTTTTGCTAGACACACAGCTCCCCAGTTAAGAATACTTTTATTACATGTTGCCTTCTAGCTATTTAGGACCATTGATGATTCTGACCAATAGGAAGTGCAGTGGTTTGATTGTGTCCCCCCAAAAGCATGTGTTGAAAACTTAACCCCCAATGCAACAGTGTGGGGAGGTGATGCCTAATGAGAAATGACTAGGTCATCAGGGTTCTTGACCTCATGAATGCATTAATGCCATTATTACAAAGAGCGTAGGTTATGTCAGGATTGGGTTCATGGCAAAAAAGTCAAGTTGTTCCCCTTCTCTCTTCCTCTTCCTTGTCCTCCCTTGCCCTATTGTCTTCCATTGTGGGATGATGCAGAAGATGACCCTGGCCAGATGTTCGCACCTTGATATTGGACTTCCCAGCCTCCAGAACTGTGAGAAATAAATTTCTTTTCTTTATAAATTGCCCAGTTTCTGGTATCCTATTATAGTAGAACAAAATAGACTAAGACAGGAAGGAAGTAGAAGTTATGTGATAACATATAGGTCATGCCCTTTAAATAAAAACAGATAAATATTCTTGACATACTTACAAATCAACAATAAGAAAAAAAATTAAAAATTGGATAAAATACTTTTACAGGCATTTCACAAGAGAAGATATCCAAGTGACCACCAAGCATAAGAACACATTCTCAATCTACTTAGCCATCAGAGAAATAAAAACTAAAACCACAATGAAATACCACTACATAACAAATAGAGTATCTAAAATGAAAAAGATTCTCAATACTAAGTACTGATGAGAATGTGGAGCATTTGGAACTTTCATACACTGTTGTTGTGAATGTAAAATGGTTGAATCTCTTTGGCAAACTTTCTGGGATTTTATAATAAAGGAAAACATATCTGACCCTATGCCCAGAAATTTCACTCCTAGGTATATATGGAAGAAAAATGAGTGAATATGGTCACACACACACACAGACATACACACACACAAAACTGGTATAAGAATACTTATAGAAACATTTTTTGAATAGCTCCAAGCTAGAAACAATTTACATGCCCAGAAACAGTAGGATTGATAAAGAAATTGACATATAGTCAGTCATACAATGAACTATGCTGCAGTGACAGTAAACAAAGAGCAGCTACAAGCAGCAATGACAAACCTTGATCTCAATGGGCATTATGCTAAATAATCCATAGACTACATACATATTTATATGAAGTTCAAAAGCAGGAAAACTCAAGCCATATTGTTTATGGAAGTATAAGTGGTAAACTATAAAGACAATAACACATTGATTATCATGAAAATCAAGATAGGGCCTATAGAGAGGAAAAGGAGAAAGCAGGCAGAAGAGCCCCTGCAGGGCATCTGGCATGGGGGCAATGTTCCAGTTCTTAACCTAAGTAGTGATCACATGGGTGTTCATTATGTAAATATTCCTCAAATTCTATGTATATCTTATACACATTTTTAATATTTATGCTGAATTTCACAACTTAAATATGTTTAAAAATAAATTTTGGCTTTGTAATTCAATAAAAATGGGTAAGTTCTTTAGCCTCTTGCAGTCTTGGTGTTTTAATCTATAAAATGGTGATAAAAATAGTCATTTAACTGGGTGTTCTGATGATTGAATAAAATGACACAGTCAGGTTTTACATTCAATTTTATCCTTCTTTCAATATAGTAATATGCCTTTTACTATTTTAAGGATGCTGGCAGAAGACACAAGATCCCTGGGTCAGAGACAAAGGACTTTATTATTCATGGCACAGCAAGCATCATGAGTATCAGCATGTTTGCATGAGGTCTCCTTGCCCAGAAGTACAATGAGGTGTGAAATCCATGGCCCACATATAGCCTGTATAGACAGTGGTTTGCATCACAACTGAGGATCACTGAGCTTGAGGAACCTACTGACTCTATAGGATGCACTAAACAAACCTGCTCTTTTTCTCAGAGGGAAACATAACCTCATCTTTCAAGGTCACTTGCTGGCAACACAACCCCGAGAAATCACCCAAGTAAAGAATGGCCAGGACCTTGCATTCTTGGCACAACCTGCAAGATGTATAGGTATGCAAGAGACACCTGGTGGATTAACTCCAAACCTGCATAGTGCCCTGGCAATAGAATTACCATCTTAGAGTAATGACATTATAATGAGAAATAACACATGCAATAACACAATTAAAAGAAAATAAATACATAATAAATGGTGCTGGAAGAACCACACATCCATACTGGAAAAAAATTGAATCCTCGCCTCTACCTTGTACCATACCAAAAAAAAAAAAAAAAAAGTTAATGGACATGAAATAGCTAGTTAGAAAAAAATAAGTTCTAGGGCCAGCCCGGTGGCACACTGCTACAGTGCGCTGCTTGGGAGTGTGGTGGCGCTCCCGCCGAGGGTTCGGATCCCACATACAGACCGGTTCCCGCTCACTGGCTGAGCGAGGGGTGGGCGCAGCACCGAGGGTTGCAATCCCGTTGCCGGTCCCGGTCCGGTACGGGTGCGACACTGAGGGTTGCAGTCCATTGCCGGACACGAAAAAAGACAAAAAGGAAAAAAAAAAAAAAAGAAAGAAAAAAATAAGTTCTATAGACATACAGTTGAGCCAGGCACCTATAATTAACAGTAATTTACTGCATGTTATCAAATGACTAGAAGAGAGGAGATCTAATGACCTCAAAAAAAGGAAATTATCACATTTTCGTAATGATGAATATCATAATTATCTTGACTTGGTCATCACACATTGTACACAGGTATTGATATGCAACTCTGTACCCCATAAATATGTATAATCAGTTATGTTTCAATGAAAAAAAGTTAATAATACCTGGTAAAATTTTTTTAAAAAGATGGATCAGGGACATAAATGTGGAAGTTAAAACTCTAATTTAGGAAAAGGAAAATAAAAAATGTTTATGACCTTGGTGTAGGGAATTTCTTAACACCTTAAAACAATACATAATGCCCTAATCAATGAAGATTGGACTTTGTCAAAATTAAAAATGTTTGCTCATCAAAGATTTCATTAAATAAATGAAAAGACAATCCATAGATTGGGTGAATAAGGATGCAATGCATATATCTGATAAGGGACTCATAACTAGAATGTCATATAAAAAGCTTCTAAAAATTAGTAACCTGGCCTAGAAGTTGCTACGTGATCTGCTACATAGATTGGGTCTACAGATGTGGTAGATAAAATTCTAATGTGGCTCCCAAATCCTCATTCACTAGTGTACATGCTCTGTATAATTCCTGGGATTAGGAATATGATGGAGTTCACTCTCTTGATTAGGTTATATTATATTGCATAGTTGATTTTAAGCATGAGAGGAATTCAATGGGAGGGAGAAACTCCATTTCTGGCTTTGAAGACGGATTGGGTCACATGGCAAGGAGTGCGGGTACCCTCTAGGAACTAAGAGACAACCAGCAAGGAAATGGGAATTTCAATTCTACAAGAACAGAATTCTTTCAAGAACCTGAAGGAACTTGTAAGAAGATCCTGAAATACAGATGCAACATCTTTCTTTCCACCTTGTGAGCGCTTAGGCAGAGAACTCAGAAATGCATTACTCAGACTTCTCACCTACAGAATTATGAGCTCATAAATTTTTGTTGTTTTAAGTCACTGTTTGTGGTCATTTGTTATGTGGTGATAGAAAACCAATACAAAATATGTATACATATGTAAAAATTAACTGAGGTGGGCACTTAAGATTTGGTTACTTTACTCTATAAAAATTATTCCTCAATAAAATATTGTAAAATAAATAGAAAGAAGTTCTAATCCAAGTTTGGGAAGTCCTTGTGATTCAGATTAAGAATGAGATCATGAAGCAAGAATATGACTTATGTATATATTGGTTCAAAGGTCTTCTGCAGAAGAAATGAGCCCTACTGGTTGCCTGCATTGCTGTTTCTCTTGCTGACCCCAGTCAGTGTTGATGTTAAACTACAAACTCTGTAGTCATACAGCTAAGTGGCCTGATCCATGCATTTGCCTTTACACATGGAAGGAAATCCCAGCAAAGAGGAATCTGGGCTGGGAAATGTGGACGCTCATTCTTCTGATGATTGTGTAGGGGCACAATGAATCCAGGCAGCCTGCTGCTTTGGCTGTCTCTCCTTACCTTGTTCTCACCCCAGAGGCCTGGCCCCCACCACAGAGTAGCATGTAGAATGGGGAGTCAACACTGTTAGTCCATAAGAGGCATCCAACAGACAAAGCTCCCTGCCTGCCTTTACTCCCCACCAGCCTTCCCCTCCTGTAGCACATGATAGAGCCATTTTTTCCCACATCACATCTTCCTCAGAGACAACTGAATTTTTTTTATGAACATGCTTTTCTCCACACTATGTTGCTACATTTTGTTTCTCTGGCCCCAGAAACAACACATAGAAATGCACAGATTTGTTTGCCACACATGATGACATCTTGGACATTTGCAATATCAGCTAACAATTCAGGAATGTTTTTAGTGAGCAGGCTTTGACAAGTGAGCTTCCCCAGGTTAAGGCTGGGAAGCTTATGAGCACCCCTCAGGTCTTGCCCATGTTCTTCTGAAACACTGGATTGTCATAGCTCATGCAGTACTTTAAAGAGATCTTATAGCAGTGAAACACTCTCATCATGCAGTAAGTCTGCAGACCTCCCCAGGGAACGGCACAGCTATGAACAGCCAGCTGTAGGAGCAAACATAAATCTCTTTGGAGACATATATGCTGTCATATTTTGCTAGGGCTTAGAAAGACTGAGCTATTTTCACCGTTTATCTTCATTTGTCAAAAGGCTCCAGACCAATAAACCCAAACCATTTTCACCTGTGAGCCTGCCTTGCTGTAACAGAAACTTACCATAGAGTTTGTTGACGTCTTTGTGATAAACATGTCCATGTGTAAAAGGGCCCTTTGGCCATAAAAAAGATTTTGTTAGTTATCATCTATTAAAAGAAACAAATAATCAAAATCCACTTTGTAGCTGAGTTTTAGAGTACATATAAATTCCTGACATATGTATGTATATATATGTGTGCATTTACACACATATGGATATACACACAAATATATATATATATTTTATATATATATATAAAATCTCAAATATTGTATGAACTGTTTGCCAGGATGCCACCAGCATTTCTATTGTAACTTTATTTTTAGCTATTTATAAGAGTGTGAAAATCTGAACCATGGAAGCACAAATGTGTTACATGATAACTTCCTTCTTTTTAAAATACTACTACAAAATGTAGAAAGAAAAATATATTCTTAAATTTTAAAATAATCTTTAAGGTATAAGTAAATAGTATCCTATCTCACTCAGCCATTGCAGGAACTAATGCAAAGAAGTATTTAATTTAAAAAATTGAACCTTAAAGATAAATGTCATTCAGAAGTGGTTAGTGGTTGTTTTGAGTGGACTTTCTATTTATTTGCTGCTATAAAGTGACATGATGTCTACCTAATAAAGAGTGGTTATTTCTCAGAGACAGAGTGAGAGGGGGAACACGGAGCTTCTTCCTTCTGTGTAAGCCCCAGATGGAACTTGGGAGGAGGACGCTTGTTGAGGAGCCTGCCTTTCTTCCTACACCACAGGTCCCAGCCCACGTCAGCTGGGGAGACAGAAAAACATCCCGTCAGCCAGACCCAAAGCACCTCCTTCTTCCTTTAAATGTATCTGAGTCAGAGGTAAAGCATCACTCATTTTGTGAAATACCTCATTGACCTTAGGTACTAGAAAGAACCATGCATGCATTTGTTTAAAACCAATGTAGAAGTGGTGCTCTGGTGGGGATCATTCATAGTTTTAAACAGGGCATTGCTCTTGTTAAATGTAGCAAAGCTGTGAAACTTGCTCAGAACAGCAGTTATGTTGTAATGCATTCTATGAGCAAACTCACATATTTTGTGTTTGGAAGTAAATATAAGAAAGGAAAGGAGAGAATAAGAATACTTTTTATTTTTCATTTTCTTTTAATGAAGTGAAAAGGTAGAAAATGTTTTCTTCTCCAAAGCGGAGACATCGTAGCTGATGAGAAATAGATGTACTGCGCCGAATGGACACGGAGAGATAACAGGAGTTAGGAACAGATGTGCCCGATGGAAGGATGAGTGCCTCTCTTTACTAATGCCCATGATAAAGTAGATTAATAGACTGCTTGTGGGTTAGGTCACAGGAAGGCCGTTGCATGATCAGATAGTTGCCTGTGAGTGCTTTGTCTCCAAGTTGCCCAAAGTCCCCAATCAGGATGGTGTTCCATGGTGCACCTTGGGAAAGTCTGACTCTCAGGGTGAATTCTTTTTAAAGCATCTCAGAATAAAACTAGAGCTGGAGTTTTTAAGAGTTAAATATTTGGGGTTTGACAAGTATTTAGGTATTAGCAACATTTTCATATTGTGCATAAGTAGGATACATTTTCTAATTCAATTACAGAACTTTTGGCATAATTAGCTAACATTGATATTTAACACTGTCACAGTCCTATTCCGTCACCTCTGTGCAGATTTGAGTCTGAGATCCATTGTGTTTAACCGAAGGAGAAAAAAACAAAGTTTTGTTTTGTTAAACAAAACTAAACATTTCTGGACAGTAAACTATTCTGCCTTTAAGATAACTATTATACCTGTAGGTGAAAAGAGAATGGATAAAAAATTCTAAAAATTTTCTGCAGATTTTTTCCATCTGTTATATGATTAAGAGTCTAATCTTGATATCATTGAAGATTTAAAAGGTAGTAGAGTCATAGCTTAGAGAGGTAAGACTATAAAATCACCAGAAGCAATATAAAGGTGTGAAGAAAAGTCTCCAAGAAACACACTAAGTGATTCTTCATTCTAAGACCAAAGCCTTTTCTGTATGAGTATCTTGGAGTCTGCCCAGGCACCTCATAGTATTGATTTTCTTTTCTCTCCTTGACATTAATTTGCTTCTATTCAGTTGGATCCTTACCATAAACATTAAACTTATTCAAATATCTTGATCTAGTCAACACATAAATAAAGAACCCATACAACTCTCCAAATACTGCCTTTTCTCTCCTCTGTTCCCAACCAAATTTCTTCTACTAGTATTTTTATATACTGCATATTTTATTTCAGACATTTCTCAACAATAGCAATCGTACTTTAACTCTTATCACTCCTGAAGTGCTACTCAACTAAGTCATTAGTGATATTCACGTCATTAACTTCAATATTCATTTTAGTCATTATTTTTTCACTACTCTTTATTACTTAAAACTCTTTGTCATTTTGCTTTCCTTCCTCTCCTCTTCCACCTTCTTTGCTGGTTTATTCTTCTCTACTCAATCATTAAATGTTGGATGTCCTCAAGATTCAATCCAAGAATCCCTTCACGTGTCCCTTTCTATGTGGTCCTTGGACAATCTCATCAACTCCCATAGCTACAATCACCATCTATATACCTAACACTCCCACGCAAATATATCCCCAGTCCAGTCCTCTCCTCTGACCTCCAGACTCTTCCTTATATATGATTGCCAGCTTAACAATAGGCATCATTCTTTATTCCATATTGGAGTCATTGGTTTAGTATGAATCTAATTCCATAAACCAAAGTTCCAGTCATTATCCTTGATATCTCCCTCTTTCCCACCTCCCATATCCAATCTTTCACTATATGTTGTCTATTTTCCTTTCTAAATGTGGATCGAATGTACTTTCTATGTAGCGGTGTCCATATATTCCATTCTAAACTCCCCCCATAGCAGTTTGCTTTGCAGCCAGAATAAACTTTTTTTTTTTTTTTGTCTTTTTTTTTTTTTTTTTCT
>NW_007734262.1:76572-85601 GCF_000696425.1 Galeopterus variegatus | reverse complement strand
TTGCCCCCGTACCGGACCGGGGACCGGCAACGGGACCGCAACCCTCGGCGTTGCCCCCGCGCCTCGCTCAGCCTGTGAGCGGGAACCGGTCTGTATGTGGGATCCGAACCCTCGGGCGGGAGCGCCGCCGCGCTTCCCAAGCGGCGCACTATCCAGTGCGCCACCGGGCCGGCCCCAGAATAAACTTTTTGAAATGCTGTTTTGATATATTGAATGCCCAAAACCTATAGCTTAAAACTCATAGTGGACTTCCTGCTGCTCTTAAAGAACAAAACCCTTTACATGGTCTAGAAGCCACTGCCACAGGCCCATGTACATGTTGGAATAACACCTGCCCACCCCCACTCCACACATTAGCCAATTTTAACATATTTAAGTCCTGAATACTCTCCATTATTTGCTCTCACAGAACTGCTACTCTCTATCAAAGTAATTATTTTATTCGTAATTCCATATTTATTAGTAGGATTATTTGATTAATATCTCTCTACAAGTGAGAAATAGCAGAACTTCTGGAGATCATGGACAGTATTTCTTCTTCCCACTATTGTATGCCCACACAGCTTTGACCACAGCCTGGCGAATGGTAGTAACTCAACAAATATTGGTTGAATATGAATTTCACATTCTACTTTATATACTATTTTATCTTTTGTGATGAATATCATCTGCTTTGTAGCAAAAACTGAAGGAGAAAGAAAACAGCATTAACAAGGAAAGAATTAAACAAAGAAGAGCATGAGCTTTGCTTTGGGAAGAATCTTCCTTAAAATTGTTATAACTTCAAACTTACCATCTCTAAGTAAAGGCTAATGATACTGATGGAATTCGGATGTGTTGTCCCCTACAAAACTCATGTAGAGATTTGATCTCCAATGTGGCAGTGTTGGAAACTCATCGGGTCATGGGGGTGGATCCCTCATAAATGGATTAATGCTCTCCTTGGGGGAGGGGAGATTAATGAGTGAGTTCTCGCTCTGTTAGTTCCTGTGAGAGCTGGTTGTTTAAAAAGACCCTGGCACCTCCTCTCTCTCTCTTGCTTCCTCTCGCCATGTGATCTGCTTGTACCCACCAGCTGCCTGCCGCTTTCCACCACGAGTAGAAGCAGCCTGAGGCCCATACCAGATGCAGCTGTCCCAGAATCGTAAGCCAAATAAACCTCTTTTTCTTTATAAATTACCCAGCCTTGGGTATTTCTGTTATAGCAACACAAAACGGACTAATACAGATACCTATGGAACAGGACTGTTGAAAATGCTAATGAAATAACGTATAGTGTCGGGTGCTTTCATAATAAATGATCACTAACTGTTAGTTCCTTTCTTTTGAAAAGTTATAGGGTGACATTGTTTCTGCTTTAGAAAATGATGCTGGAATAATCTGTTAGTTACTTGAGGTGGCAGATATTTTCAGGGCAGGGAATAGGTTTAATGAAGTGATGAACGGAATGGAGTTTGAATAGTGAAGTCTTCTGAGATGATTAAGATTGGCCTTAAGTTTTTAAAAAATTAGGAACATGATCTTGTTGAGACTAAGAGAACATATGCTCTAAATTTTCAGTCACTGAATGGCAAAGTGAAAGAAATATCTGTAAAGTGGTGTCAGTGAGTCAAGTGGTGTCTGGTGATTTTCAGTGAGGCTGTGCATATGTGGGAAAATGTACAGGGTGATGGATGGGCTAGAACATTCAGCTAAGCCCAAGCAAACACATCAAGTCTTCACTGAGAATGCCAGTGCCATGCATTTGCTTATTTAAAAACAACCAAATGCCAAAAAATAACAGGGTCAATACTCACAACAAAATAATTTACCACCCTGATCATACATGAAACAGCTTGTATAGGTACCTGGAAGACGTCATAACAGTTCTGTGTAAGTAAGACTGAACTTCAAAACACCCAGAATGTAAATCAACTTACCTTTTCTTGAAGTATATTTAACAAATTTACAAAATGTGCCCCTTCAACAACAACAAAAAAAGAGAAAAATAGAAACCTTTTGATCCAGCAATGCTACTTATAGTAGTTTATCCTAGAACATAACTAGGGATATATTGCTAGAATATATATCAATAGAATATATCACTAGATATACCATTAAGAATTTTATTGAATTGTTAAAATGTTAAATGGGATATATTACTATAATATATGTCATTAGAATATATATCATTAAAATATACAGAACATATGCTAGAATATATAGAGTATATATTCTCTGTAGAATATATAGAATACATATCACTAGAATATATAGAATATATATTTAAATTTTAAAGGGATATATATAACTAGAATATATATCACTAGATATATCATTAAGAATTTTACTGAATTGTTTAAAAGGTTGAAAAATTAGGGGTAATACATTTTTCCAATGTACATTCTTTTTAAAATTATATGTACACAATTTAAATTTAAAGCATATAATTACACTAAAATGTGACTATACTTTGCAATCAATTTTATCACCTGTTTTTAAATTTAACATAATGTGAAGGCATTTTTATGTAATTAAATATTCTTCCTATTATTTTAAACAGCCACCATGAATACCAAAATACAGATGTCATAATTTATTTTATGAATCATTTTCTTATTCATGTAATTATCCCTCAAAAAATCATTTGCTGTGTGCTCATGACAAACCAGTTGTTTAATGAGTATTACATTTAAGCAATGGGTGATGCCATGTAAAAGAATATACTCTGGGAACCATATTCCTGTCGATCATATTCATTGTTTAGATAATGTTATTTAAATGTTGTCAAATTCTCTGTCTTTCTCTGACTTCCCTTTTTCATGCTCCATGCTGACCTAGTAGACAAAGTGTTTTCCTCTGGTAAAGGTCTAATGTAAACTGCTGCTTATCAGTTTTAAAAGTCTTAACATGCCAAATTTTCTTGACTTACATTTTCAATAATCCAAAACCTTTTAGTCGTTCATTAACAATCTTCTTTATTAATTGAACAAATGATGAGCACTAGCTATTAATAATTAAATTAATTTGGCCTTCAAAGGTAATGCTATCTCTTTGAATTTGGCAATTGAATGAACTTCTCTTCCCTCCTTAAATATCTAAATATCTAAATTGCTACTGACAGGGAAATAATTTTTATTGGCTATGAATATTCATGAGATACAAAGCTGATTGTCACCCCTCGTGCCCATGATGTGGGGGTCAGATTCATACTGGCAGCACACCCATTACCACAAATTGCATTTGTACCTCGTGTTCCCTACCCAATTATCCCCAACCTCCCTCCCCCTCTCCATCTCCCCCCGACTCCACTTTGTAGCCCAAGGAATGTTTTCTTCCTCAGCAAGTCCAATGTACTACTGTGGTCTTTCTTTCCTTTGTTCTTTCTCTCTTAGCTTCCACTTATGAGAGAGTACATGTGGTATTTATTCCTCTGTGCTTTGCTTATTTCATTCAACATAAGTTTCTCCAGGCTCATTGCAAATGGGAGTATTACATTCTTTTCTATGGCAGAGTAGTATTCCAGTGTGTTTCCTTATCCAATCATCCATTGATGGACATTTAGGTTGGTTCCATGTCTTGGCTATTGTAAACAGAGCTGTGATGAACATGGGAGTGCAGGTATCCCTTCAACATGATGATTGCCATTCCTCTGGGTTGTGTTAGTCAGGGTTCTCCAGAGAGACAGAATCAATAGGATATGTTATAATTATATGAGAGGGGCTTATTAGGGGAATTAGCTCATGTGGCTATGAAGAAAAGTCCCACGAAAGGCTGTCTATAAACTGGATGCCAGTAGCAATATGTTATAATTATATGAGAGGGGCTTATTAGGGGAATGAGCTCATGTGGCTATGAAGAAAAGTCCCACGAAAGGCTGTCTATAAACTGGATGCCAGTAGCATGGCTCAGTCCAAGTCCAAGGCCTCAGAACCAGGGAAGCTGATGGTGTCCTTGGTGTAAGTTCTGGTACCTGAAAGCTGAAGGGTCTCAAGCTCTGATGTCCACGGACAGGAGAGAAGAGTGAATCCCAGCTCCAGAGGATCAAGAGAGCGCTTCACCTCCTTCCTCTGTCTTTTATTCTCTGCAGACCCCCACTGGATTGGATGGTTCCCACCCACACTGAGGGTGGGTCTTTCACACCCAGGCCACTCAGACTTTCATACTAATCTCTGCTGGAAACACCCTCATGGACACACCTCAAAAGATAGCTTTACCAGGTTTCTCAGCATTCCTTCGTCTAACCAAGTTGACATCTAGAATTAACTTACACAAGTCTACCCCTTGTCAACTTGGTGTCCATACTATCTCCTTAAGTCACACTTAATTTTCAAATGGTACAATAACATAATAGTTTCACCTAACATGATACATTATCCTGCGTACAACTGGAAACGCATTAATCCCTTTCCAACAAGAAAAAGGTAAAGTCTTTAAATGATATTTACCCTTCTCCCAATATCCCATAACTTAAAATTGCAAATACTATGAAGTAAGGTTAACAACATTTAATGCTGGTATAAAGTCAGTAAGTCTCATGGTACATGATAGAGAACAAAGGGAACAAAAACAAAGACAATTGCTTTACATGTGTACAGTATATATACATAGAGACACATTCTTAACACAACAGGGAGAACAATTATAATCCTCATTTCTGTAACTGGTCACGTGGTCGAAGCTGGTATTTATAGCTTCCTCCTTCTACTACTCATTCTGTATTCCCTTTGCCTTCAGGAAGCACCTCAGTGGGTCATGGTTCTTTACCTGGTGGAGTCACCCAAACCTTCATCCCTGAAGAGTCTGGGCCATTTGTAGTCTTGCCTGGATTTGGTTGTTGTAATTATCCGTTGAGCTTAATCACAGGGCATGGCAGTACTAAGAGACATCCTAAGGGATCTCCTGTATTCCAGATATAATCTTCCTCACCTCCATTATGAAGTAGTAGCCCAACTTCCCCTTGGTAGTCTGGGTCAATCACCCTAGCCAGCACCGCAACTCCTTTCTTAGCCTGTCGACTCAGAGGCATGAGGAGCCCAAAGTGGCCAGGTGGCAGCCTTAACTTCCAGTTCAATGGGATCATTTTTGTGTCTCCTGATGGAAGCATTCCTCCCTGTGGAACTAAGACCTCTAGACCAGCAGACCATAAAGTTGCGGGGACAGGAAGCAAAAACTTTGCTAATGGATCCCTAGGGGTAACGGTTAGTGGTGCCACTTCTGTTTCCACCCCTTGATTCCTGGACCCATGAATCCTGGCTATGGGAGAGACAGTACCATATATTGAGGGCTGATTTAGAGCATATACAGCCTGCTGGAGAACTTTGCCCCAGCCCTGCAGGGTATTGGCACCAAGCTGGCACTGTAACTGTATCTTCCATCACTCCCCCTCTTGTGCACTATGGGTGTGGGTAACTTTGCAACTTGCTGTAGATATCAGGGGAATTTTCCATTTACTGGAACAACCCGCCCTGCGGTTTTCTCAGTAAACCATCTGCTGCTCACTTCCTTATCTGCTGATTCCCTCCTGCTGGCTATATAAGCTGTGACCTTCTGACTAATAAATGAGACTTGATCAGAATACTGCCTTGTCTCCATTTCTCTTGTCTCTTGTCCCATCCAATTCCCACTCCCCGCTCCAGGGTCTGCATTGAATATCCCGCGGGTCGGGACATTCTCCTTCCAGGCAATGTGCACAACTAAGTGCACTGCTCGAAGTTCTGCCCATTGAGAAGATTTGCCCTCACCACTGTCCTTCAGGGATGTCCTAGAAAAGGGGTACAGTGCCGCAGCTGTCCACTTTCAGGTGGTGCCTGCATATCGTGCAGAACCATCTGTAAACCAGGCTCTAGCCTTGTCCTCCTCTGTCAACTAATCATAGAGAACTCCCCATGAGGCCATAGGTGCAGGCTGGGGAAGAGAAGGCAGTGTAGCAGGAGTAGGAACCATGGGCATTTGGGCCACTTCTTCATGTAACTTACTTGTGCCTTCAGGACCTGCTCGGGCCCGATCATGTATATACCATTTCCATTTGATGATGGAGTGCTACTGTGCACGCCCAACCTTGTGACTTGCTGGGTCAGATAACATCCAGTTCATGATGGTCAGCTCAGGTCTCATGGTAACTTGGTGGCCCATAGTTAAGTGTTCAGTTTCTACTAAAGCCTAATAGCGGGCCAAGAGCTGTAATTAATTTGGCCTTCAAAGGTAATGTTATCCCTTTGAATTTGGCATTTGAGTGAGCTTCTCTTCCCCCCTTAAATATCTGAATATCTAAAGTGCTACTGACAGGGAAATATTTTTTTATTGGCTATGAATATTCATGAGATACAAAGCTGATTGTCACCCTTCATGCCCATGATGTGGGGGTCAGTTTCATATTGGCTGTATACCCATTACCACAAATTGCACTTGTAATTCGTGTCCCCCACCCAATTATCCCCAACCTCCCTTCCCCTCTCCCTTTCTCCCTGACTCCACTTTGTAGCCCAAGGAATGTTCTCTCCCTCTGCAAGTCCAATGCACTACTGTGGTCTTTCTTTCCTTTGTTCTTTCTCTCTTAGCTTCCACTTATGAGAGAGTACATGTGGTATTTATCCCTCTGTGCTTTGCTTATTTCACTCAACATAAGTTTCTCCAGGCTCATTGCAAATGGGAGTATTACATTCTTTTTTATGAGAGAGTAGTATTCCAGTGTGTGTGTGTGTGTGTGTGTGTGTGTGTGTGTGTGTGTGTGTGTGTATATACATACATACATACACATACATACACATACCACAGTTTCCTTATCCAATCATCCATTGGACATTTAGGTTGGTTCCATGTCTTCGCTATTGTAAACAGAGCTGTGATGAACATGGGAGTGCAGGTATCCCTTCAACATGATGATTTCCATTCCTATGGGTATATGCCCAGAAGTGGGATTGCTAGATTATATGGAAGATCCATATGTAGTTGTCTGAGAAACTTCCATACTGTTTTCCATAGTGCTTGTACTAATTTATAGTCCCACCAACAGTGTAGGAGTATTCTCTTCTCTCAACATCCTTGCCAGCATTTGTTATTCACTGTCTTTTGATTATAGCCAGCCTAACTGGGGTGAGGTGGTATCTCAGTGTAGTTTTAACCTGCATTTCCCTGATGACTAGTGATGAGCAGCATTTTTTCACATATGTGTTGGCGATTTGTATGTCTTTCTTTGGAAAATGTCTGTTCAGCTCCTTTTCCCATCTTTTAATTGGGTTATTTGTTTTTTTACTATATAATTGGTTGAGTTCCTTGTATATTATGGATATCAATCCCTTGTCAGATGTGGCATTCATCCCAGGGATGCAAGGATGGTTCAACATAGGAAAGTCAATAAATGTGATACATCACTCCAACAAACTCATGGACAAAGACCATATCATTATCTCAATAGATGCTGAAAAAGCATTTGACAAAATTCAACATCCCTTCATGATAAAGATTTTCAACAAATTGGGTATAGAAGGAAAGTGTCTCAACACAATAAAAGCTATTTATGACAAGCCCATTGCCAGTATCATCCTGAAAGGGGAAATCTGAGGATCTTTCCCTTAAGAACATGAACAAGACAAGGATGTCCACTCTCTCCACTTCTATTTAACACAGTACTGGAGGTACTAGCCAGAGCAATCATGCAAGAGAAAGAAATAAGGGGAATCCAGATTGGAAAAGATGAATTCAAACTGTGTCTATTTGCAGATAAAATGATACTATATATAGAAAAACCTAAAGACTCTATCAAAAAACTCCTAGAGCTGGTTATTAACTTCAGTAACATTGCAGTATTCAAAATAAATGCCCCCAAATCTTTATATATTCAAATAATGAACTAACAGAAAGAGAAATTAAGAAAGTAAGCCCATTTACAATTGTCACACACACACACACAAAAAAAAACTCACCTAGGGATCAATTTAACCACGGAGGTGAAAGACCTCTACAATGAGAACTACAAACCACTTCTGAAAGAAATTAAAGAAGACACCAGAAGATGTAAAGATATTCCTTGCTCTAGGATTGGAAGGATTAACATTATGAAAATGTCTATACCACCCAAAGCAATTTACAGATTCAATGCAATCCCTATCAAAATACCAATGATATTCTTCACGGAAATGGAAAAAACAATTTTCATATGGAAGAACAAAAGACCTCAAATAGGCAAAGCAATCCTGAGCAAAAAAATAAAATAAAACTGGAAGCATAACACTGCCTGACTTTAAATTATACTACAAAGCTATTGTAACCAAAACAGCATGGTATTGGTATAAAAATATACATTCAGACCAGTGGAGTAGAATTGAGAACCCAGAAATCACCCCTCAGGCTTATAGCCATCTGATATAGGACAAAGGCAACAAAAATATACATTGGGGAAAAGACTGCCTCTTTAACAAGTGGTGCTGGGAAAACTCGATTTCCATATGCAGAAGAATGAAACTAGATATGCATCTCTCACCATACACTAAAATCAACCACTCTGCTGATTGCTTCCTTTGCTGTGCAGAAGCTTTTTAGTTTGATATAGTCCCATTTGTTTATTTTTTCTTTTGCTGCTTGTGCTTTCGGGCTCATGTTCATAAAGCCTATGCCCAGACCTAATTGCTTAAGTGTGTCACCTATATTTTCCTTTACTAATGTTACAGTTTCAGGTCTTCCAAAAGCACAAGCAGCAAAAGAAAAAATAAACAAATGGGACTATATCAAACTTAAAAGCTTTTGCACACGGGCTGGCCCGGTGGCGCACTGGATAGCGCGCCGCTTGGGAAGCACGGCAGCGCTCCCACCCGAGGGTTCGGATCCCACATACAGACCGGTTCCCGCTCACTGGCTGAGCGAGGCGCGGGAGCAACACTGAGGGTTGCGATCCCGTTGCCGGTCCTGGTCCGGTACGGGGACGACACTGAGGGTTGTGATCCGTTGACGGACACGGAAAAAGACAAAAAAAAATAAATTAAAAAAAAAAAAAAAAATAAAAAATCATCAACAGAAAATTCTTTAAATGTTTTTTTTTTTTTTTTTTTTTT
>NW_007734262.1:73118-75740 GCF_000696425.1 Galeopterus variegatus | reverse complement strand
AAATGAATCCTATTAAGAGCTTAATGCTAAAGAGATGTAAAATGACATTGTTATTATTACTACTGTTTTATATAGAAGCCTATTAAGAAAAGTGATAGTAACTCAGGCAAAATTTTACATATAAAAAATTATACAAAAGCAATTGAAGATAATTCAATATTGAAGTATCTACCTTATCTAGTACCTCATACTTCCCTTAAGATTTACCTGGATAGTTGTCAACAGGTAGAGAGGTACAGGAAATAGAGAAGCAGAGGGAAGAGATAACGAGGAGGTGATTCAAGCTAGAGACGCACCATGGGGATGATTAGGGATAGGCAGGGAGGAGAGAGAGGAACAGAAATCTAGTGAGAACTTTAAAAACATGGATATGTAAAGTATGAAGTCTAATAAGTTCTACTAAATTAAAAGTGGGTTAAAGAGAATTTAGATGGAGCTAAGGAGTAAAGATATAAAGAAGTGATAAAGATGTGAAGAAATTCAGAATCAACACTGAATCTCAACTGCACTGAGATACCCCTAACATGCAGAGAAGAATGTAGCAGTGTCCTAGCCTTCAAAGAGAGCTTGCAATTTTACTGGAAAATCATCTCATTTCATGGGTGATAACTATGTACTATGCACAGAATCAAGTAATTGAAGAATGATGCAGATGAGAACATAATGAAGAACTGAAGACCATGACAATGGGTGCTAAGAGGCACCAGCGTTTCTGATTCAGGAGCTGTGAAGTAAGATCCAGGAAGAGGCACTGTCAGCAAACACCCAAGTTCATGCTGACACAGCTTGTCCATACACTGGAAATTGAGAAACACCAGGAATGTCAAAAAGCTCCTGTGAATGATCAAAAGAGGAGAGGATTATTCACACTGACATTGCTGGGGAAGAATTCATGGCAAAGGAGAAGTTGGAAGATTCGAGAATGCTTTTTTCCAAAGTTGTAAATAATGATTCTTATGTGTTTTAAAAAGTTTCATTATAAAAGGGGTTATCTTTGAAAAATTCCTAATCTTCTGAATGTTGATCTTCAGAAATACCTAAATTATGAAGTTTAAATGGTATTTAGACATACTATGGAAATTTCTACTTTCATCTATTTTTCCCGAATAAAACATTGCAGTAAGCTAACGAGAGAAGCCATGGAATCACTTTCGTGAATGTTTTAAAACAGAGTCTCATTTCTCTGGCATTAGTTGTGGTTCTGCCTGAAAGTGGGAGTCTTCGGTCATAAAATCTCCAGTCTTGCATTTCTATCATTTCAATATTGTTATATTCTATGCATCACAGTTAGATTAATTGCACAGACTAATAAACCTTCAGTAATGTATTAGCCAGGGTTCTTCATAGCGACAGAACTGATAGATAGATAGATAGATAGATAGATAGATAGATAGATAGATAGATAGATAGATGAGAGGGAATTTATTAGGTGAAGTGGGTCACATGATTATGGAGGCTGAGAAGTCCCATGACAACTGGAGACCCTGGGATGCTGTGGTCTGCCTTGGTCCAAGTCTGAAAGACTCAGAGCCAGGGGAGCTGATGGTGTAACTCTTGGTTGGAAGCCAAAGGCATGAGAACCTGGGGTGCCACAGGTGTAAGTGCTGGAGTCCCATCTGATCTCTCAGATGACTTTTAATTGCTGTTATTTTAATTTAAGGTAAATTAATCCAAGTGAACAATGCCCCAAACCCTCTACAAAATTTTTGCACTTACTATTCAATTTAATTCTCAAACATTTTTGTGACTCCCTTAGTTTTGATGAAGAAATTGAGGTTTTAAAAAATCAAAAGAACAAAAGACATGAAGAAAAAGAGAGAGGAAGGAAGGAAGGATGGAAGGAAGGAAGGAAGGAAGGAAGGAAGGAAGGAAGGAAGGAAGGAAGGAAGGAAGGGAGGGAAAGAAAAAAGAAAAACTTTTATTAAGTCAACGCTTAAGTGTCAAAGCAGGAGTCAGGGCTAGATATTTCTAAATTGGAAGGAGTACATAATATCTTAAAAAACTTTCTATATCTGTCAGTGGAATTAAATACTTGCATATGCACAGTAGGATGGTTTCTAGTTAGTTTTAAAAGATGTAATTGTCTGTGAAAAAAGTCAGTGGTATAACAAGTCTATTATTTCTTACATTTCCTTTTTAAACATTTGAAAATGTCTTTGGTATAATGGTTATGTAATCAGTCTTTGAAGTCAAAATGAGATTTAAAATTTTTACTCTGTTACTGGGTAAATGACCTTGAGCAAATTATTTGTCTCTTTTTCTTTTTTTGCAACTCACTCTACTGATCAGTAAAATAGGGATAATTGGAGTATTCATTCACAAGAGTATTCTGATAATTAAATCAGATAAACATTTATGCAAAGTGTATAGAACCTTCCTGGTGTAATAGGTTCAAACACTCTATGTCTTAAAGAAATTCATTTGAAATAGCTGGTTCAAACTACTGACAACCTCACTGCTAAAAAATGTGCATGATATGGAAGGAACAAAGATAAGAGCAGGGGTGTACTCAGGCTCTGTACTTCTGCCTTATATCTAGTTTACTTCTGATGGAGTATGACACATCCTACTTAATGTTTGATCCGTGCTTCCAAGTTTCCACAGTCTTCTGTCTGAGTTTCA